>NW_022630996.1:27712963-27742963 GCF_010015895.1 Lontra canadensis
ACCTACATTATACTATGGAAGCAATGAGGGAAAAAAAAATCTTATTGAAAAGAAAGTCATAAATATAGGATCAAAAAGATTCTCAAAAGTTTATTTTTTTATTAAAAATTCAGAAATTCTAGAGTTAAAAAAAAGTATGTCAGGTTCAAAAAGATATGTTTCTCCTTTCTTCCTGTTGAAGATGTTTATGATACCCATACTGAAATATGGTACAAAAGAAAAAAATCTAATATCGTAGGACATCTTAACAGAGTTTAAATTAATATAGTCGTTAAGCAAAAAAGGTAAATTTTGAATAATATTAATCGACGAGTGATTTCAGAGTCACTAGGAGAAATGGCATACAATATACCCTGTCTTTTATCTCTGCCCCTCCTACAAAACCAAATGATCTTTTTTTTTTTTTTTTTTTTTTAACCTAAGGACATGGAGAGAGGCAAAGCTGGTAATCGCCATCATCAGGCTATACAGGGGCCTTATTAAAAAGTACCCCACAAACTTTCATTAAACTAGAGTTACCCAGTTGATTACTCTAAGTTTCTGTGCAAACATGAGCTGAGTGAGAGAAAGTATATTCTTTTCAATAGCCTGTGTATCTGACTACATTATCGGGTCACACTTAAATCTCCTATATCTTTCAGGGAAAACTGCAGTTTTTATTTTCTATAATTACCCATTTTCCTTTGTCCTAAGCTCTCCAAATTAACGCTGTGTATACTGTATAGTAAAACAAAACACGTGAAGTATATCTTAACCGAAATCACAACCAAAGAAATAGGATATAATTGGCTCGAAAAACACCATGACATTTTCCAGAAAACATTTGATTAAAAAAAAAAAATCGATTTATATGTATCTTACGACTGATCTAAGTCTTCCTCAGCATACCACATACCTTTCTATTCGTGATTTGTACTGCTTTTCGGGTTGCTCAAAGTGGGTTTCCTTTTAATATCTGTAAACCTATCACAGAAAGATATTCTGTCTGGCTTCAGCCTCAAGGCAGTGATTTGTGCACTGATAGGTGTACTTTGTTTAGTGTCACCCACGGTGTAGATTGGATAGATTTTGTAAAAGATAGCATTACTTTAAAAGAAACATACAATTTGACAAGCGATTGCATTTTACTTTCATTTTATTGCCATATTTTTCATCACACTCATTGTTTTCTAACTGTCGCTAAATTGTTCATTTTCTTAGTCTGTTACATCGGTAGAGCTATTTACTGTTTATAAAGCAATATGCACTTACAGGTTTGGGAGATGGTTTGGGCTCTGAGGGTCGCATGTGCAAGTGGGTCATCATTGCTTGAAGACGTTCGCGTTCTTTAGAAAGCTGTTAAGAAAGAGTGAGATCAGAAGCGTTTTAGAAATGACTGATACAGCTATTTTATGGCAGTGATACATCTTATCATTGAGCTTGACTCAGAGTAATGATTCCTGCATATAAAAGTCTGTGTCAGTAGGAACTTATCTGGGAGGAAATGCAACTTTGGCTATGCGTGGGGGGGGGGGGCGTGGAAAACTTTTATAGCTTTCCTTATGTTAAAAGGTCAGAGAAAACAAATAACACTTCATCTTTTTGTCAATAAGAGAATTGAGGTCACACTTGCCTCGACAGTAACAAGTTACTGGAACCATAAATTAGAAGGCCCACGGTGTCTTTTAAAGTCCTGTGGACACTGTTAGCAGTGGACTAGTGCCAACAGCTGTGAAGGGGTGAAGGGTTCTCAAAGCGAAGTGCCTGCCAGGATTGTCTACACACTTCATGCATCCCACTGAGGTCCAGTTAGTGCCCCCTGCAATCTGCCATCATCAATCTAATTCAATAGAGTGACAGAGACCAGGCAGTGTGAAACGCTGAACTCTGCCACGGGAGTCGGCATCTACACTTGCACTGGGTCTCATTACAACTGACGGACCTTACTTTTCCATCAGTCAGACACAGCAGAGGGAGTGAAAAAAAAAAAAAAAAAGAAAGAAAGAAAAAAAAAGGAAAAGAGAAAGAAAAGAGGCGTAATTGGTTGCACTGCAGTCTGGAGCATCAGCTAAACTCTTGTGTTTCAGTCTACCCTTCATAAATGGTAAACAAGTTTACAAAAAGCTTTTCAAGCTACAGCGGCCATGATGCTTTTTACGTGTTCTTGATTATTTTACAGGTCAAAATAAAATGTTTTTAGTAACCCCCTGAAAACAGCTGTGACGTAATGAATTTAAAATAATTTAAGACACAGTAATGTGTTTAGAATAAAAAACTGTATGCTTAATGAAATGAAGTTTGGTTCGATCGAGAAAAAAAAAATCTTTAAGAGGAAATATTAGCTAAAGCTTTCACGGGTTGGTAAAAACATAACAGGAACGATAGCATGATAAATTGCTTTCAGATCGGTTTTATGAGTTCTATTTATTTTTTACCAAATCCTGTTTCAATATCAACGGAAGCGTTTTTAAACTTAAACTAGCAGCATCGGAAATAAACACATACATATTACGGTCCATGGTATTATAGGTGACTGGCCATTATTCTAGTAAAGGTAAGTCTTAAGAATCTTTGCAAGTTCTTTAATTGAAAAAACACTAGAGGGGTGCCTGGGTGGTTCAGTGGGTTAACGCCTCTGCCTTCGGCTCAGGTCATGATCCCAGGGTCCTGGGATTGAGCCCCACATCAGGTTCTCTGCTCAGCAGGGAGCCTGCTTCCCTTCCTCTCTCTCTGTCTGCCTCTCTGCCTACTTGTGATCTCTGTCTGTCAAATAAGTAAATAAAATCTTTTAAAAAAGAAAAAGAAAAAGAAAAAACACTAGAGGTCGAAAAGAAAAAGGAGGTTTTTTTCAGGGTGCTATCTTACAGGCATGATATTGTAAAGACTTTTTGGCGACATTATAAAATCTCGTGGAACAAATCCAGATCGGCTTTGTGAAAACTGTCTCAGTGATAAAATCGTATCTAACTGTGGAGTTTAGTCCAACTTCTATCAAGGAAAAAGACCTTAGAGCTGACTCTTTTGGGATACTCAAGTCTATATGATGTGGTCTAAAGTTTAGAGAGGTCTAAATGTTAAGGAACGTTAAACCACAGCGACCCACCCTGAGCCATCAGCCATTGCCATCCTTATAAACAAATGAAAACTCCAGATACTTCTATCAGATATTGTGTTACAAGGCTTGGGATCTGCCCGTTACTCAGTTTAACACACCAGAAATCTGGAAAAGGGGCCCGTGGAGAGAGCACCCGACAAACCTGTATTTCTAATTGTTGGACCACCTGCATTTGCACTCGACACTGGGCCGTGCTCCGGTCGTCCAATGCATGCTCATTGTTAAGGTGCCTAACGAAACACAAAACACAAAACACAAAGTCAAGCAACGTCTATGTTAGTGGTGTCTGCTCGCCTTAAAAAGCACAATGCTGAAGCCCTATTTTCCTCCATGGTTGGAAAAAGGCACACTGTGAAGCTATACAAAGAAAAGTTAAATGTGCTTTTGTGTTTAGTGAAAATTACATATATGTCATACACAGAGACCCCTCAAATGGCAGAAAAATGGCACTGTCTCTAAGCTTATCAGTTATTACAAAAAGATTTCCCCAAACCATTTACAGAATAATAGTAGAAATCACTAGATGTATTTCATGTATGCATGCCATTTTTTTTAAAAAAGGATGCCTTATAGATATATGAACCAAAAGTAATTCTGAAGAGAACAAAGGCAATTCTCTATTCCATTTCCGTTAAAACAGTCTGTGGCTCCTATGATGTTATTGAGTGAGCGATGTCTTATTTCACCAGGATGCAGTGTGAATTATGTAAAGATGGCAAATTACCATCCCTTGGAAACATCGATACTTATGAAGAATGATCACTTGCTGTTACTAATAAATAAAGTACATTGAAGATTCTGGTAATCAGAAGCATAAGATTGACATTTCAGGTCTAGTGTCCTATTGGGGAGACATCTATCCTAATTCTACACAAAAGTGGTGAAAGATGAGACATTCTCATCATCTGACTCTAACCTTGACTACGTATCCATCTGTTGCTGTTGTTGTTGTTATTATTATTCTTATAGCATAATGTTAAAAAAAGATCTCCCTAATGAGTGCTATGTTAATCCACCAAAAGTAATTCAGCAGAGCAGCATCTCCAATGAACATGAACATATTCAATAACATATACTTTGTTATTTGTATTATGTAATTTATATTGCTGCCTCCTAAGTTAAAAAAAAAAATCTTCACATAATTTAGTATCCTTTGGTGGGTCTGTTTCACCAGTGAACAAACTAATGCAGCAATTTAAGAGATGTTCTCATCCACGCATACAGGTGAAATACTGAACAAATTACTCACAAGATTAAGTAAGAATTTATCTATTTGTCTGTCTTGGCGCAAGTATCATTTAGAATGGTGTAATAGCCTAAAAAGTTTAGGCCATCCCGAAGTACGCTGAATTCAACAAATACATTTTGTGCCCATTCAAATTCTTTACCTATCTTTCTTGAAATTAATAATGAAGCAGAAAAAAAATGCAGACAGACATATATAGAAAACACATGAAGAAGAATTAAAATGGTGTTTCTGAGAAAGAACTACTTTATAAATCAGTAATGGTATTTGCTAGAAGATCTAGGTCCCACAATTAGAAACCTTTGTTGCATTCTGCCCTGTCCTTTGATAAATTAAATCCATTCCTTTCAATACCTCCTCACTGATCATGACAACAAAACCTCCATGTATCTTGGCTCAGTTGTCATTCCTGGTTGAAGAGAAACTATGGACTAAAATAGCGAGGTGTAGAAGGTCAAGTTTGAGGTGTGTGGTCACAGTGCAGGAGAAGCTCTTCACTACACCTGTCTGCTCTAAGCTTAGCTCCATTCGGTTCTGGTAGGAACCTAACTGTAACGACAACTAAAATGCACTCACGCTTTCTGAAGAGGAGGCATGGAATGAGCCAGAGGTCAGTTTATGATGTAAAGTGTCACTAACTCTTAATTAACAGGCCATCTAAACAGTGTTTTTCAGGTTTTCCCCCACAATTTTAATGAAAAAATTAGATAATTTTCTGTCAGTGCACTACAACACGGATCGTATTCTTAAGGCTTAATATTGCTCTATTTTCTTAAGGTTTTTTACACCAGGAACTCTTGGGGCACACACATATATTTATTCCACAATCTGTCTAAATGACGCATATCTTAAAACACGTTTCAGCTACACACAAAGCTCCGGGTGTAGAAGGAGCAAGATAAGTAGAATATTTAGCTTCACAGGAAAAGAATATATTCAGCATGTTTATTTTTGCATAAAATCACCTTTTGAAAAGGTTTTTTACACTTGTTTACTTCTGAGTGATAATCATTACCCTATATTTAAAGAACTAAAAAAGTACAAAATGTTTGCATTATGTAGTGGGGTCTTAGAGACCTATTCAATTTATCTATGCAGCTTTTATTAGACTAGAGACTGTAGACTACAATAATAGTCAATGAGGTTTTGTCTTGATTGAATTTTTCAGCGCAACACAAAAGAACCTTGCCATTAAAATAGTCCTTTATTCTCCTGTATGAAGGCGAAAGGTTTTTAAAGTGTTGTGATGTTCAGTAATGAGCCTCTATCTAAATTATCATTGGTGACAAACTCACAAAGCACTTTTCGAGGACACATAGTTATGAAATGCCAGAGCTGCCACTTTCTTTCCTGTAATTATAGGCTAGCTTGCAGCCCTTCAATGATCATTTGCAGAACAGCCTCCAGTGGATGACTGAGAACTTGAAAAACACACACATACCTCTGCCACATCTCCCTTCTCCTTTCCTCGCTATTGTTTACCAGTGATATGTAAAATAATAGTGCCTATTCATTCCCTCTACTTAATTATGCCAATCAAAGTACAGAAATAGTGTCGGATATAAATACAATGCAATAAGACTAAATAAATAGGCTATTAACATTAAATGATGAATTTATGTATTTATGACTATTTTGTGCCCAAATTATTCTCTTTTATGTTTTTATAACTATCTCAGGTACTACATATTGCTGTTCAAAAATTCTCTATGATTTATAAATCAAGAATGAGATAATACTGAAAAATGAGAGGATTGGTGGATTTTCTCAGTCAGTGCCTAATTGCTGTTTCAAAATGCATATGCAAAGGGACATTTCATTAATCATTTAATCATGTCCCTTGCAGGAAGTTGGAACTAATGTTGCAAATACCCTTTTCATATGAATGCTCCATAATACTATCTTATGCATTTGATATATTGCCTATGTCATAAATTATAGCTGCTTCAAAAGGACCAAGTGGGGTTGTTATCCCTGAAGATGCTTGTTACAAAACCTTTATTAAGTTTCTTTTTTTACTTATTGCTAGTTCTATTTCACAGCTTCATACTAGCCAACAATAATACTCTTTCTGATGGCAAAGGTCTGTAAATTACCCATGCAATCACTAACACCATTTCACAGGCCTGTTCTACTTCTACTGGTCTGCTAACAAGGCGATTACACACAAATTACTGAATGCCTATGAAATATTTAAATGCATTCTACTCTACTATGCATTAATAAGAGCAAAGCAAGCTCTGGAATTCTGGTTAGCTCCAGTCCCTAATGTCCCCTAATGAGCCTCTTACTGAGACTGCAGTTCAAACAGAGAGGTGAAGAAAAAATGCAAAAGGTGCCTTCAGAAAGGCAGCACTGAACAAACATTGTGTGAGCCAGTTCTAATTTATGGGTCACTTTATAGGTATATTGATTTTTGTTTTCAAAATGGAATAAATGATGTGGTCGACTGACGTTCTTTCAAAACTGCGTGGAATCTGTGTGCTAGGTAGGTAGCGGGAACCAGAAACAAAAACATACATAGGCAGTCACATTCTTTCTCACAACAATTAAGCAAGCATTTCAGGAAGACAAAAAGTAAGGAGGGATTCCTCCAATTGATTTAGTGCACAATTCTCTTTAATAAAGCTTTTAAGGTCATGAATGCATGGGGTAACTTCCGTTATACATACTCCAGATTAGCAATTCAATTTTAACCTCTGGATTTTTCAAATTCATTTAAAGTTATAGCATTTTATAAGCTAAAAATCGACCAGCTTTAAATCCAAGTATGTCAGACACTGTTTTAACAAAATGTTTCACTTGCATATCACTGGTGTTTGATTTATTTTGCATCAAGCTTTTTATGTTTAAACACTGACAGGAGTTTAAATACAAAATGTTAGCTGTCACTATTCATTTAGCTGATTATGTGAGATGCCTTAGTTTTGAGAGATGGGGGCACTGTCACCAA
Source organism: Lontra canadensis (assembly GCF_010015895.1). Taxonomy (NCBI): domain Eukaryota; kingdom Metazoa; phylum Chordata; class Mammalia; order Carnivora; family Mustelidae; genus Lontra; species Lontra canadensis. Next base: position 27,720,257 of record NW_022630996.1, read on the forward strand.
AAGAAACAACATCCTGACAAGTTCAAAGAATGCCTTCTTGAGGTCATAATTTTGTAGCCATGCTGCCTAGTCAAAGACAAAGAAATAGACAATACACACTAAGTAAGAGCATAATTTTTAGAGTAGTTAGCTGCAAGAGAAAAAGACAACAAATTTCCATGAAATAAACTATTCTGTATCCACGACCTTTCCTAAGGCACTATATGCAGGGCCAAGCCTCAAAAATTTGGTTTTTGTAATAGGAGCAATTCACATACGTTCATCAACTAATGATTCTCTAATAGATTGATATCTTTATGGATGCTAATCCTTCTGCTTTTCTTCGCGGAGAGTTATTTCCACCTTTGGATCTCAGGCCATGTTTTATTTGCTGGCATCTCTGTGTGCAGATCCAAGAACACTTGTCTGCTAACCAGAATGCTATATTGTAAACCTTTTGCTTTAAGCTCTAAAAGTCGATCCATCTACATTCAAGCTGACTTAGGTCCAAAGGAATGATAATTAATTTTGCAGACAAACTACACTCAAGTTTTGTCAGATGTTATTATACTTTGGCATATATAAGACAGTAATGAAGAAGTAGTATTAAATGCTTTTAGTGATCTAGTGAGATCCTCAATTAGTGGTCAGAAAAATGGTTAGCTTCTGTCAACACCTATTTTATAGTAGAATTCAAAAATTTTCCAAAATCCCTTTTTAGCCTCGACTTTCTTCTTTGTATTATATTCTTCTCGCCTTTATCCTTGCTGCTGCAAATAACAGTTTCTAACTTAGCTTTCATTCAGTGGAAAAGAATATATCATAGAATATGAAAGAATACCCATAAGATGAAAAATAAGTAGGTTATACATAAGCAACTGCCCTCTGCTGGTTTTTCATTTGGTGCTGGGCAAACACAGAGGGTTTCTACCAGTTTGTTTGGGAATGTGATGTGAGAAAGGGGATTTGGGACTCTTAATGTATTTTCTACTATCCTTCGTTATTTAACATATATAGGCTAAATAGTAATAATGAATGTATTCCTTTTATTTCAAACTAACGGATACATTATCTGATACCAAAGGGAAAGCTCAAGCTATACATTTATTTCTAGTGCACTTCAGAAATAAAAATTCCACAACAATATTTTCTCAGAAAACTTTTTATAATAAACACTAGATACAAAGTTTCTGGAGAAGAGTAAAACAAGAAAACTAGGAGCTAAAAACCTTTCACAGTTTTTTGACTTGTCTGACTTTCGTTTCCCTTAAGACTCAATTCTCCCCAGTATTACAAAAGAAAAGCAAAATCTTCTTTCTGAGAAAATCCGTATTAGTGGTGGTGTCTTCTTCATTTCGTTTTCCACACAGACACTAAACTTTTTTCTGAATAACTGAAATTGATTAACTTAATAAAATATATTATGTCTTCGTAAATTTCCCACACATGTTAAGAAAAAGACAATACCAGTATGGAAATGTATTTGATACATACTTTTTTGCAGTACTGGACCGGCATTACCTCTATTAACAGAATTTATCACAGATCTCTGAGTAAGAGAATCTAAAGCATATCATAACAAAAATGGACTAAAAGAAAGACCTTACAATCTACTGTCATTTGTTCTGTCATCTCTATAAAGTTAATGGGTTGGAAAAATAGCCTTTGGAACCAAAGTTGGTATTTAATTGAAAGGAAATGCTTTTTAATTGTAATTTCTTTCTTCCTTTCTTTCTTTCTTTCTTTCTGCCCCATCCACCTATAATTTCTCTTAGTTTCTAAAACATACTAGCATGAATGTGAGAAAGAAACGTGGAGCATAAAAGGAGGGTTCATATTCATCTGCTTGTTAGTAATAAAAATATATATAAATATTTAAGATGAATAAAAGTGTTCCTTTCCATGTACTAAAAAGGAAATGACACTGAGGGGAAAAAATCTGTGTATTTTCTTAAAAACTTATTCTTTGTCAGAAAGAACAACTTAGAGCAATAAAATAGCGACCATGCTAATTCTACAGCTTAAATAGCCATATTTAAGAAATAGCAGCAACAGTCCTCTTAAGAATCTTAATGATAAGGAATAACATAACACTTTGATAAGGATGAATACATTCGAATGAAGAAATATGAAATTAGCTGTTAAAAAATTAATGTCCTTATATTTTGTCTTTGTTTTAACAAATGTTATTTTTTTAGAGAGGAAAATGTGAGCAAAGTTATCTATCATCTGAAATGCCCTCTTTGCCTAGAACAGTTGAATCAGTTTTCATACCCAACAAAATGGTAGCTCACTACTTTTCTGGTATAATAGCAGTGCAATTTTTTTTTTTTTTAATTTAAGGCCATTTACAAATGCCAAAGTAACATAGGAAGCAAATTTTCTTTTAATTGGTCAGAAATGAGAAAAAGTTAAAAAAAATTCTTGTGGAAGTCTTACTGTAATTCCGTTATAAAGTTATTATGGTGCCAAGTACTTGTGGCTTGTTGTTAAGGTGCTTTTACTTTATACCCTGTAGTCTACCATTTGTAAACACATCTTTTTGATGTTTCTGCCAACATCCTGGCAACAAAGCAGTGCAATTTCAAATGAGCTAATTAACTTAATTGTTGATGAAGCATGAAACAGTTCATTCACCCTGTTAGCTGCTCCATGACAACATAAGAGTCTCAGCCTGTGAAGTTACTCATCTCCATAAACCTATCTGTAGCTCTCTGTTTAGATCTCTTGTATAGCAGAATTGTGCATGGAGAATGTTTCATAAAAGATGTATATTCTCATTTGCAATGGAACCTCTTAAAATTAAAAAAAATATATATCACTGTAGGAAGAAATTAAGGATACACCAAATTTTGATTTTAAGCGAGAGAAGCCATGTAACTAACCATACAAATATACAGCCATGCACATTGCCCTCTGATTCTGAGGGCAACAAGTAACAACGTAGATGAAATAGATTTATTTCTTAAAATGTTAGCCTCTTCTAACTTTCATGTCATCATTCTTATTGTTAAATATAAATATGTTAAACATCATTATTTAAAGTCAGGAAGAGCAAGCTTGCAATTAAAAAAGATAAATCCGTAAAATATGTCTGTTCGAAATTATATATATTCTACGACTCCTCATGTAATTTGACTTAAAATTTTTATTAAAAACTTGAAATTTATTAAGACTCCTGCACACGTCTCCCAATTATTAATGACACAATTACTTTAGGCTACTATTTTCTGTTCATTCAAAAATTCTATTGAGTGATTTGTAAAATATTTTGATGAAGAGGTAAAGACGAGGTCATCTTCTTAGCCCGACTTGGGCCACGTACTTGTTGGAGCACAGAGAAGCGCAGAGTGTGCCCCAGGATGGACTTTCACTTCCTCCTTTCAGCTTTGTCTTATTTACAACAATGTGCCTAACACTCCCACATAATCCACCCCCTTCCCTAAAAAAGGTAAGGAACCTACTTTAAAAACTGTCCAAAATCTTCACAAATGCTTTCACAGCCTGGCCATTTGCAAACTCCATGGCCGTACAGAGTGTGAGAAGCCCCAGTCTCCTCGTGTGACGAGCTGTAGCAAAAGAACACGGCGTCAGATTCATCTCAAAAAGCCATAATCGTTGCAGGCTGCTAGCGCCTGTCAGGTTACGATCAGTGACAAACAGGTCAAAACAGGTCAATTCAGCTCAGAGCAGTCAGAAAAATTTAATCGTTCTATTGAATAGTTCAACTGCCAAGGCTAGATGATGTTCCAATTAGAGGAGAAATAGAGCCAAAGATGACTGTTAATAAAGGATAAAAAACTAAGAGAACTGTATAATATCATATGCTAATCTTGCCATATGACCTTAATGTAACATTTACCTCTAAATAAAAAATATATATTCATATGTGGTCAAGCGAAATAAACCTGTGTTTTTAAGAAGGTAATAGGACAGCCACCATAAGATTTTTGAAATGCTCTTTTTAAGGATGATATGGACCTTTAGGATCATTTAAATTGCTTAATATTTACGTGTGGACCATAAATTATATTTCCACTAGTTACAGCTGATTAAAAAAAATTCTACTTTGGAACAGTATTCATTAGCTATATCCTTCTGTAATCATCAAAGACTTTTGATAAGTAAGTATTATGTCAGATAGAGATTCTAAAAAAATCAAGCAACTTCTGCAATATATAATCATCAAATTAATCTCAATTAAAACACCAGCATGGAAGCATTCAGAAGCACACGATTTTATAATAATGAAAACTAGCAAGAAAAATTTTTCATGATACTCAAATGGCCACCGGAAATACCACCAAATGATAGCATACTATTTTAAACCGTTCTGTAATTAAATATGTTTCTCTAAAAACAGAATTTGTTTATGAGAAAGAATTTATTGCCACCAGGAAGGTACTCACATTACACAACAGAATACTATCAATCCACTACACTCAAATATATAGTCTTTATAGCTAAATACCACAGGAGCCTAAGTCACTTTGTTATGAAATCCTGCACTTATGTTTCATCCCTTAAAAAGATATTTTTCATGTTGAGCAATGTTTTAGCTTATATATTTTATGTGAATTGCTTTAAAGCCACCTGATTAGATGGCTTTATGCTTAAATAAATGGAAGTAAATGGACAAAAGTACAGGGTGCTCCTTTTACAAGGCCAGTTTTTATTCAACTAAAGTAAAACAGTAAGTTGAAAATTATCTAACATAATGTACTCAATGTTGATAACTGAAATCAAGTAATTTTTCCTTATGAATTTTGAGTCAAATTTATTCAGTTTTCACCGTAAGTTTATGTCTATATATTTATAAATTCCATCATGTTACAATAATAAAAAAGGCAAACCAGATATTCTATCTTCTAGTTTATTACACCTATGTTTATATCCTTACATATATCGAGTCTCCGATACCCACGGACGTGTTCTTAAACATATATTAAGCACGTGTTTTAAAGCATATGCTAAGGGGGGGGGGACTTTAATTATTTAATTAATTATTCAAAAGGGGGTTCTTAAGTTTTAAAATGGCAAAATATTCTCATTTCAGCAATCTGGTTCATCACAACATACTAGCCATAAAAATATGCTGACACAATAATTCCACACGCACTTATTAAAAAATAAATTTTTTCAGGCAAATTCCCCACTAAATCCATCAAATTGCCAGCGTTTGAACTGCTTTCTGTAATGAAAATAATATATAAAATAAATAACCTAAAGGTTTCTATTTAATTTGTTCTATACATTCTGCCCCTCTTAAGTACAAATCATAATCATTAGTTTTATGAATGGTAGAAGTAAAAGTTGGTGACAGATAAATATAGAATAAATCTCATGAGATTTACCTGTCCCGCCTTGCACTGAGGACTGAAGACTGTCCATTCACTATGGAATGATGCGTTATTGGTGGTGATGCTTTGGAAGTGGTGGAGGAGGTAGTCGAGGAGGAATTGTTAGTAGTGAGGTCTAGCCCTCCATGTTTAATGCCATTGTCTTCCATACTGTGAACTCCAGTCACTTCTTTCCATAACTGCTGAATCTCAGCAGGACTTAGGCCAGCTATAAAACGAAAGAAAGCCCCACTAATATAACAAGGTAAAGTTCATATAACGAGCTTAGTATTATTACTAGATTAACACCAACGACAAAAGTGATGTTACCAGCATAATTAATATACAATAATAAAATCACTTTACGCCATCAGCACCATACCCTTTCTTGTGAATAATTAGTTATTTGCTCAAGATTACCAATTTGGGAATGGTAGGAAATGATCCTATTGGAAATAATATCAAAGATTAATGGGAAAAACCCAGCAAGTTCTATTTGAAAATTAAACTATTCAACTTTTAACAGTAGCTTTTACTTATTGCTGGTATTAAGTTTTTATCAGCGAGGAACTGAAAAAGAAATAGAATTGGAAATCAGATGTATCAAAAGACATGAAAAGAGAAAAGGGTAAGGAGGATAAACAAAAAAAAAAGTCAGGGGAAAAAAACAGTAAACATTCAACTCAGAAGGAAAATACATTTGACAACTTTGTCAAAGTTTTAGTTTGCTCTTTCTCAGACAGGCAAACAAAATAATTGAGTTTCACTAGGAGGTGCTAAATAAGCCAATAATATGATTACCTACATGGATCAATTAAGCAGATAATATGGAAACTTCATTTTATGACCGACAGAATAAAAAAACTACTCATTTTAAACAATACCCTGGCTCAGATCATGCAAATTTACCAGATTTATGAAGAAAGAAAACAGAAAATTAAGGCATAATGCTTTAGCTTTTAATTATAATTTTGAAATAAGGAATTGAGAGATTATTGTCTACAGTCTTTGAGTTATAAAATAGTACTTATATGTGCCAAGTACTATACCTTCATGTATTCTTTCTATACCTTATGCTTCTTAATCCTCACTAAATCCAATGGAGTCAATAACTATATTTTAACCAGTTCATGGATAAGGAAACAAAATGAGAGAGAGGTTAAAAAATGTATCCAAGGTCCCAAAGCTTCTGTGTGGTAGAGCTCTGATTTAAATCCAGGCAGTCTGATTTGAATGCCTTTGCTCTGGAAATATTATATTAAAAATACAAAAATTACTGAATAAAGATATCCGGGGGAAAATGCAGTTGCAATTATGATTGCTATCCCTTATTCAGCATCTGCTAAAGTCAGTCTGGTGCTTTACATTCAAAATCTCAATTAACCTCACCTGATGTTAGGAATCATTACATTTTACAGATGAGGGCACGGCGTGAAGGTTTAGAAAGATTAAAGATGTTGCCAAATCACTACACTCGTAACTAGTGGATAGAATTCACACCTAATGCACTGTGGCTCCAAAATCTAGGTTCTTTATTATTAAGTTCACCTATAATGTCTAACATGAGGGTGGAAGTACTAGTCAAACTACCCCCACCCCCACCTCAGATGCTCTAAGTGATATGGATCAATCCCGAGGTGTGCGGGAGAGGAGCAGGATAGAACAGGCAGGGGAGACTAGGGGACGATAAGAGAACATGATGGCGAGGATGGTGAGCCCTCTCACCTCTACCCCTGTGGGTAGAAAAATCATCAATCCAGACATCGTGGTAAGTAGCCCAAAGTGACAGAAGAATTCTCACTGCTCCAAACATAACTTCTGGTCAAATTATTCATCACAGTGGTAACCTTAAATTGCTATGCCTATCACAATTTCTTACAGATAGCTTTACTGAAAGCTATCATTTTGGTGATTCTGGCTCCTGAAGATTTTAAAACACCCTAAGACTGAAGAAAAGGCAAGCTAACTCAGGTTTCCAATTATTAAAAACTATTTTTCCTGTATAAAAGAGAATGGCTTCATAAAGGAAGGTATTTCTCGGTTACATAGGAAATTTCTTTATAAAGATCATTAATTATTACTTTAACTCTAGCTTTAACCTAAGATTCTGAAACTTTTGTGACAAACTTTTTGATTACCTGTCTGTACAAGTTAGGTGTCCTCACAGCAAAGCTCCACTAGCAAACCCTCTCTCGTGGCAGCATCGACAACGTCTTCTGCATGGGAGACCTCACGGTCTGACTCTGCCTCTCTGCCCCACCGTCAACTCTTGCCTAGACCATGGTTCTCCTTTCCTGTCTTCCCGCTTCCCCCTTGTCTTGCTATAACTTACCACTCTTCACATATCAGCCCAAATTTATCACTGTAAATGTAAATGTAAATGTAAATGTAAATGTAGGCCATTGGGCTTTCCAGGCAAAGCCTCCAATGGCTTTCCAGAACATTTCAAAAAACAAAACAAAAAATAAACAAACAAAAACCACAACAAGATAAAAGGGGAACAAGCAACAACAAAAAAACCCTACTGTGGCCTGTCAGATGCTGGCATTTATTGTCTGGGTCTTGCCTGCCTCTCTGACCTCACCTATCGCTTGCTCTCTACATTTCACTCTGTTACCCCAGCTTTCTTCTGCATCTGAAATGCATCGAACATTTGCTCCCTTGCCAGCTTTTGCCCTGGCTCTTCCCACAGCATAGGTGACTCTGTCATTGATCTCATGGCTTCCTCACTCCCGTCACTCAGAGGATTCAAGGGTCACCTCCTCTGAGAGGTCTTTGACCACCCCATCAACCACCGCCCCTCCCCACCTTGCCTTCTACCATTCTCGGTCACCTCACCCTGCTTTCTTTGTCTTTAAATCATTTATCAGTCTGAAACTATATTATTCGTTTGTTTGCTTTACACGTTATCGTCAGTTTTCCTCTACGGCAATGTAATCTTAAACTGGTAAGAGTAGTGATTTTTTACTTGACCTATCTATCCCCAGTGCCAAGAGCAGTGCCTGGTATGTGTTCAATAAACAGTAGTTGATTTAATTGATTACAACAGATTCACACAGATCTCGAAGGCATTTGGGTCTTCACGCGGAAGTTCTGTGGCTCTTGAGGGCCATAGTATTCATGGGCACTGCCATCCTGGAAGGCCAATGTCTAAAGAATTATAAACGGCCCTAGCTGATTCTGATAAAATTTTATATCTTGACTGAAGACTATTAGGTATTTTTAGAGACTATATCAGTTAAAGATGCTATTAATAATTTAGTTTTTGAATTTTATTAATAATTTAGTTAACCTAAGTATCCACTTACCTTTTAAAAGCAGACTTGTCTTATACTAGTCATTTGTGTTGAAAATTAGTGGTAACAGCATGATGTCACAATGATATGGCAACAAATACTAAGCGCATAAACATCTGATGAATAAGCCACCTGTTCACTATCCAAATAAGGATCCTTAATTAATTGAAGAAGAAAATGGCTTTTAAAGATTACAGATAAGGGGCAGAGAAAAGATGATGTCCAAAAGGGATTCCTTTTAGTGGGAGTGGTTCCCTAAAGTGTCTGGATGGAAGTATGATTTACTTCCGGACATTTTAAAACTTTCGATGCCCTGACTATAGTCCAAACCAACGAGATCACAGTTTCTAGAGGTAGGACACAGGCACCAGTCTGCTTCTGAAGCTCTACACGATTCCAATGTGCAGATAATTTGGAAGGAAAACTGTTAAAAGCAAACTATCACTTTGCTTACAAAACTATTCACATCTACACTTTGGTTAGCTCTTTTCTATGGATATAAAACTATGACTGTGAAACAATGAACCAATAACTTCTGCAGAATTTTGAAAGTTTTGTGAGTTTTGAAGTTTTGGTGATTTGCAAGAATTAACTGATTTTTCAAACAATACTAGGCCCAAACTGTGTTCTACGCAACAGTGCTCTTCTAAACAGTCCTAATCGAAGAAATTGAAGAGGTCTGTGGCCTGTGTCTTGGAGACTCATGCCTAATGTTAACATGTACATCTGTTCTAAGATGTCTAGGAACAACAACAACAACAACAAAATTTTGAGTCTCTTGTTCAACTTAGCGTTTTATAAATCCATTTGAGGATAAAAAGAAAGACAACAGGAACAAACTCTTTCTACAATTATACTGATTTATTTCAGTTTTAAATACTGGGTGTAGGCTTAGGATTAATTATGTGATCTCCAGCCAGCCCCTCTCTTGAACAGCAGGTTGCCTATTCATAAACTTGAAGATTTTTTCCCCAAAATTAGCTTACTTCAAAACTAAGCTTCGGGGCGCCTGGGTGGCTCAGTGGGTTAAGCCTCTGCCTTCAGCTCAGGTCATGGTCTCAGGGTTCTGGGATCAAGTCCGGCATCGGGCTCTCTGCTTGGCGGGGAGCCTGCTTCCTCCTCTCTCTGCTTGCCTCTCTGCCTACTTGTGATTTCTCTCTGTCAAATAAATAAAATCTTAAAAAAAAAAACAAAACAAAAAAACCCCTCTAAGCTTCTGTTTATATAGCTTCTCTGACCCCCCAACTCAGTCTTCGTCTCTGTTTTATTAGAAACTTGCCCAGTGCTTCTGATATACCCATCACTCTTTTCCACGCTTCAGTGCTAATCTAAGACCCAGGATACTCTTATATTCCCATTTGAGAGATGAGGACACTGAGGAAGAGAAAAGTTGAGTAATGAGCTCTAGAGCTAATGTGTGGCAGGGCTCCTTGCATTTTTAGGTTTCTGCTCACATAACCTCTTTCTAGGACTCTGTGCTTGGCCACCCTGTCTAAAAGTTCAACCCCACCCATTTCCATTTCTTTCTTTTGTCCTTTTTTTTTTTTTTCCTTAGCACTTACCACTATACATGTTAACTTAATTTACAATGTAAGTTTTGTGGTGGCAGGAATTTTTGTCCATTTTCTCGACTGCTTTGTCCCCAGTGCCTGTAGGAGTGTCCACCATGCATTAAAGCTCAATGAATACTGAGCTGTTCAAGTGCCAGGAACACCAGGGGGCTGGCAATCTGGGAATCAGTGGACCACACCATTACAGAGTAATAGTAAGGATGACTCAATTTTCTTAGTAACTTACTTCAAGGATACATACAGACTACCCTAGAGCCAAAAAGTTGTATGATAATGCAATTTTAAAATTAAAATTCCATGATGACAGAAAATCAAGAAATGATAATGGGTGATGGCTTTGGGATGACAAGTTGGGTTTACTCTGATTCACTGCCAGTACTACAAATAAGCGTTAAAGGTCTGTTTTTCTGGAAGTTGAATGAATAAAAGGATGAATTCCTAATCAAATCACATGTAATACCACAGGTAAAGCAATTAAACAATAATTCCTTAATCCTGGATTCAGAGTATGTGGAGTAACTACTGGGTGACAAAGTGCTGTGCTAAGAATTAATTAAAATTTGATAATTCACATCTAGATTATACATCCTTGGGGCACACAAGGTTTAAAAATTTCAATGGCTTTACTTACTGGTAAAAATTACATCAGCAGCTTTTTCACACTCAAAAATGAAAGATTCTTTCAATGTCCTTTCATTTGCTGGATCTACTAATTAATTTTTAATATTAAATAAATAATTGTTATACATTATGATGTAAAGTAAGTCTACTGTGATTTTTAAAATTAGCTTATCTTATTTAACAGTACTTTGCTTATGTTCTAGGGTTACGTATAATTAAAAGTGATGAAGGCAAATTTGGGTAGAAATATTTGTATCGTTCATATATTTTGTGAAAACAATTTGATATTTAATGATCTGAATTACTGAACTATTATCAGGTGATTTTTCACTTTTCATCTTAAATTTTCCATTAAAAAACACTAGGACATGCACATGGCCAAAATAACTGAACTGTAAAGAAGGTTATATATTGCAAAATTAAATTTCCCTACCCACCCTGTCTGCTTCCTTGTTCCCCTCTACAGAGGCAACCATTATTCTAGTTTCTGGGCTATCCTTCAGAGATCTATGTGTTCATTTATAATTTGCCAAACCTAACATACTATTGATTTATATTTGACCGGGGCCTCCTTCAACCTGCAGGTGTAGTGCCTGTCTCTAAAACGTGTGTTTAATGAAAGGTGCACTGAGTGTATATTTGCCCAAATGCTGAGTTAGAAGGAGTAAAACAGCTGTTTGGCTAAAACTGAGACCAAAGGCAAATATCTCCACTAAAGAAGGAACTTCTGGGATACTGGAATACTTCTGATACATATAAAAAACAAATTCCTTCTATGATTTCGCTATTAAAATTTTTATAGGCTGCATTTTTGAAGTTTGATATTTTATTTAAAAAAAACATAATTTTCTCAGTTTTCCCCATCATGAAATTTAATATGGCAAAGTTGACATTCTGCTTTGGAGTCTTCCTTCAAGATATAAAGAAGTGACAAAGGGAACTTTAAAAAAACTTAGGGCCTAAATGGATATAAATTAATTTTAATGTATGCATGCAGGTAAACCAATTATGTGACAATTAGAATTATGATATAATTTAATCTCATCTTTCTATCTTATTTACATCTTCTCAAAAACGAACTCAACCTTCTTCATATTTCCCTATGTATTTAATGTTTTGTAAGTTAGTCTTCATGTTTTCTTTTCTTTTCGTTTTTTTTTCGAGAGGGAGGTTAGAGTGGACAGAGTGAGAGGGAGAGAGAGAATCTTAAGCATGTTCCATGCCTACCTCGGAGCCCCCACACAGGACTCAATTTCACGACCCTGAGATGATGATTTGGGCTGAAATCAGGAGTCAGTCACTTAACCGACTGAGCCACCCAGGCTCCGTAAGTTAATTTTTATACATAAAATTAACAGCATTCATGATTAACTTTGCAAAGTTTTATTACTGTAATAATAAATGTACATTTAAACTTGAGCTTACTGATGGAGTTTTCACATGTAAAACCCCAAAGGAGAGTTTCTCTCCAAGTCGCAAACTGGAGACAGACTGGTATGTAAAAGGGACTACTAAGATGCTAACAGTAATTCTGCAGGACATGCATTGTTTGTACTGTTGGCGCTGTTACTCTGATGAGATACAATGGTGATCTCTGCAAGCACAGGACCACAGATCAGGCAAAAAAAACAAGATGCCAGAAGTGATGTTGAAATAGGCATTTGGCTATTTAGATTTCCATAAGCAGAGAATGAGTCAAAGCCAAATAGCTGATTTTGGCCAAATACTCATCCTAAAGACAAACTTGAGCACATGCCTAACTCAGCATAAATTATTAAAGTAATAATTATTTGAAGTAAAATATTTTTACTTTAAATAAAGTAGATTTATGCTTTTTATGCTTTACTGCTTTAAATAAAGTAGTAAAGCATAAATTATTTAAAGTAAAATATTATATTTTACTTTAAAAGATTTCATTTTATTTATTATTCAACAGTTTTCTCATTCCAAACTCATCTAGTTCTAGAAGGTGTTAGTTCACATTAGTGCTGGCTAGATAATCTAGCATTCCCTGTTTGGTCTTTCCGAACGGTCACAAAAGCATTATGTTTTAAATCAGTTTTATAAATTCAAAAACGTGGAAAGTTGGAATGAAAGAAAGTTTTAACCACATATATTTTAGTTTCTGTAGTCTTAGGAAGCCCGTGACCATACTGTGTATCGGAATACAGTGACTTCTATCTCATGTCAAAAACATATCTAAATTTGAAGTGCGTGCACAATAATTTCCTATTACCTATAGACAGTGGTGTTGAACATGATAACATGTCACAAAGTAATTACAGCTGACATGTAAACTGTACTATCCATGGAGTAAATAGCTTTATAATCAGTATTTTATTTGATATTGATTTACAAATCCATCCTTTTGTATTTGACTCCTGTATACCCACACTCACTCCATATGTGCATTTAGAGATAGTAATTTCATTGTCTCTTTTACATTAAAATCCAATATTATAGTAATATTCATGATGACTTTAAATGCTTAATACTTAAAATAATTTACTTTAAAGGGTAGTACAACATATTACATCATTTTACAATACAGAGAAAAATGTCTATAAATCTCCCACTCTTTTTTTTTTTTAAGATTTTATTTATTTTTTTTTGACAGAGACAGACACAGCAAGAAAGTGTACACAAGCAGGGAGAGTGGGAGAAGGAGAACAGGCTTCCCATGGAGCAGGGAGCCTGATGCAGGGCTCGAATCCAGGACCCTGTGGTCATGACCTGAGCCAGAGGCAGATGCTTAACAACTGACCCACCCAGGTGCCCCTATAAATTGCCTATTCTTATCAAAATTATTATAATTTTGTTACTTCTGTCTTGAAAGAAGTTGGAACTTTAAAAAGTACCCTGAGGAGGCTGTGTTAAATCATAGGAGTAAATACTTCACATAGGGCTTATTTTTAAGGGAACAATAAGATCATCATCATGTAAAAATCCTATGTGGTTGCATGGCTAATCAATCAGCCAACCAAACACTTGGTGCAAAGTGAACTGGGAAACTGATAATAAAAGTGTTTAAGATATTTGAAATATTTTAATCTGAACTCACCAGTGGCTAAGGCAGAAATAATTCCAGGGCTTACATTATTTAACAATTACTTTTCTACTTTCTTCCATTCCAATTTTGGGATTTCAGCACCAAACTATGCAATTATGTTCCTTTACTACAGCTGGTTTATCTGACGAATTCTGCCTATGTTTGGCTGGTGAGTCTCCACAGTGGCACTTTTCAAACTACTTCATCTAAACAGTGAGAACACAATGATGACTTCATGTTTTTTGTTTAAAATATAAATATTCTGCTTAAACCCAGGTGTGTTTTCAGATTTGTTTCTTTTTCCTTGATGTTCTCTATCTTGTGCATTTAATCTCTCACAACATTTCATGGACAAGTAGAAAAGAAGGAAAAAATGATAATTCTACTTAAAAAGTTCAGAAATAAGAGAAAAATTTTATTTGAAAACTATTAAAATGGTTATATCATAATAATTTCCTTGTTTGGCAAGATATTTGTATGCTTGTTTTGGAAGAATATCGCACTTAAATTGAATTTTGCTTCTGTGAACATCTATTTTAAGCTTTCTTGAAGTGTTTGTTTCAATGCTTTTACTCAAATAAAATCATAGTAGCTCATGCTTCTCTCTACTGAGGAGATGCTTATATGATTAGATCCTAAATATAGGTTTCCATATAAATTTTATTGAAAAAAATGAGATAAATTTATTGGTTCTGTTTTAGTATAGTTTCTACCGAAGAAATCCATGTTTACATTGAATTAATTTATACACAGCTTTCTTGTCTTTACACTTATTTCTTCATTTGTCCTCAAATGATATTTATTTTTGCGAAGAACAACAGTTTATGCATAGAACATTCACAGGCCCAGGGACACCACGGTTTATTCCAATTCTCTTTGGAATGGTGCAGAAAAGTGGGTTTATTGCCTCGTTTTTCTTTCACTACTTAAACTTTATCTTTCTTGATTTCCTAGGAGTTATTCAGCCAGGTGAATCAGAGGATCTGAAGTTAAGGGAAGGAGGGGATTCTGAGAAAAACATGCCGTGAAGATAGTGATTTGATAAGGAGAAAAATATTTACCATAAAATTGTAAATTTCATGTGCCCCAAACAAAATTGTGTGCATTTTAAAGACCTGTCTTTTATTGGCCTAATTTTATTTTTTTTCTATTAAATTGTTCTTGATTTTCCTTTCTTTATGAGATTTATTTATTTTAGAGAAATATATAGAGAGAAAACACGCGTGGGCAGAGGGACAGAGAGAGAATCTCAAGCAGATTCTACACTCAGCACTGAGCCTGACATGGGGTTTGATCTCACAATCCTGAGATCACAACCTGACCCAGAGCCATGAGTCTGAGTTGGATGCTTAACTGACTGAGCCACTTGATTTTCTTCCTATTGAGTCAGAAAAAAGAACAAAAAATACTATTACAATGTGAGTCCCTTTGTAACAAATATAATTACAGTCCATTTGGATTAATGTTTGTTCCAACAAAATCCAAATGCAAATTAGAATGTGCTTTTATGGGGCTTCTGGGTGGCTCAGTCATTAAGTGTCTGCTTTCGGCTCAGGTGATGATCTCAGGGATCATGCCCCAAATCGGGCTCCCTGCTCAGCGGGAAGCCTGCTTCTCCCTCTCCCACTTCCCCTGCTTGTGTTCCCTCTCTCACTGTCTCTCTCTCTCTCTCAAATAAATAAATAAAATCTTAAAAAAAAAAAAAAAAAGAAAATATGTTTTGTGAAGTTTAATGATATCTGACTTTAACCTGTACTAAGAATTTTAGCACACAGGGTGTCATTTTGTTTAACATTATCTTTTTTAAGCCAAGAATGCTTTCCATTTCCCAGAAGTTGGGTAAATGATGAATATATACAATTGTATAATTTATAGTGCTGTATTACTGTACTATATTATTGTATTATCAAAGTCCACACAAAGTTTTCTTATCAGAAAAACAAGTAAGAATACAGCTGATAGTTTTTTGAAGCTATAATTCACAATATACACACAGGCAATATTATTTTAGAGGAAATAAGATTAGGGTCCCACAGCGTATGATGAAGTCCTAGGAAGCATAAGTTGGAATGGACTGTCCTTTGTAGACATACGGACTTGTACATGTGAGTGTCAGTGTGAAGATTAGGAACTTCTTTTTTTAAAATCAGCTCTCCACCAAAACTCCTTTCAGCTCACTTTCGTTAAATGGAGTGTTGTTAGCCTTCCCACTAATCTAATTCTCCCCAAGTCTTCAGTGTATTTTCAATAGTGCTTAAATCGTGTTGCCCTTATAAATTATTTTCTGCCATAAGACTAATAAATATGCGTTTAATATCTAACAAAACACTTGGAAGCAGTTTTACTATACACCTGAAAGCAGTGTGTAGTAAAATCTCTGAGTCTCAAGAAAACGGGCCATGCAACTGCGTTAACGACTGTGTTTTAATAATAAACCTGTAGGTCATAAAAGCAAAATCTCTCAAGGTAGAAGGCAGACAGGCCGTGAAATGGGAGAAAGGGCAACAGAAGGACTGGAGAGCGCACCACATTTTGTATGTACCTTGAGGCAGCGACTGGACAGGAAGTGCCGCCTGGCCAGGTGGGATGGAGATGAGTCCCTGACGCTGAAGGCTGAGCAGATGCTGCTGCTGCTGGAGTTGCTGCATCTGGAGGAGCTGCTGCTGGAAGACAAGCTGCTGGGCTGCCAACTGCTGCTGCTGCTGCTGCTGGTGCAGAAAACCCAGCCCGGTGAACGGCGGGGAACACACGGTCTGCGCCAACCGCTCTCATACAGAGAAATGCACACTGCTTTCATTGCCCCGGTGAGTTTCTGAATGGTCATTCCGCGGTCAGAGTTCAAAAGCAGAATGTGAGCAAGTGCAAGATTTTCGGTTGCCTTTCTTTCAAATATTACACAGCAGCAGAGAACCAAGGAATTTGCGCGAAAAGAGTATGGAACGAGGTCTAGCAAAAGTATGTTACAAAGGTTTGGACTTTCTTATAAAGTACTTGGCTTACTGCGGGTGATAGTAAGCTTATCTACACTAAAAAAAAAAATCACACTTTAGAGAAACAGTCAACTTCAACACCCCTATCTATCTTCCTTCCTTCTTTTTTTTTTCCCCCCCTTTTCTTTTCTTTTTTTCCTACTGAGTAAGTTTGGTCTGCAGAGGCCCATGAATACGGTCTCTAGCGATCTATTAGTAAACTGGGTTGTAGCCTTCAGAGGACAGGCCTGTTAGCTCTCTCTCTCTTCCTCTCCTCTCTTGCTGGAATATATTAAAGGCAGAATTATGTTCAGGGCAAGACAAAGCGCCCTGATAATAAGGAAAAGTATAACTTCCAATTTTGTGAGGCATTACAAGACAAACCAGAGTTCTTTGGACTCAGGAGGGTATGAGAAGGCAGTCACACTTCAGAGAAAGACAAGCTGCTGGGGAAGACCTTTCCTTTTTAGTTTGGGGAAAAGAGAAACTTCTGATGCGCTCACTGGAAAACAGACTGCATAATGGAGCAAGTCATGTGGATTGCCCAAAGCCTCCGGAGAAATAAGGGAGCAATTTCTATTCTGTAGTTGATGGCTGTCTGAAATTCTATTCACAAATCCAAACAGAAACAAAGCCTCAGGAGGTCAAAACTGTTTCCTGTACGTTTGCATAATGGGCAGCTTGAGGACAACGGCTCTGATACCTGCTGATCAATTTAACTACTTCAACATGTTTTGTTTGTATTATGTTTATATTTGATGCAGTTTGCTGACAAGTGTGAGCTAGGCCTGAGAAGCCAGCTTGTCAGTTTGATTTATGAGCATATCAAACTGTAACTTTCTACTCGCCACTCCAAACCTACAGTAGCAGTTCATTAATCAGGGGCCAGTGACTTTGAAATCTGTGTTCTACGGGTTTCTCCCCGAGCCCGTTCCCCCCACCCTCCCAACCGCAGGCGACATTTGCATGCACGTTCTCTGAGCTGCACCACTGAGAAAAATAAGGTTCCCTCACCAACTTAGATTCACGGTGAATACAAGATAATCAGTACTTTGTCCACCACAGAGCTTGCTCTTTGTACATTGTGATTCATTAGTGAACATTAGGCGACAGACAGCAGCATTGGATTGTAACTCTCAAGTCCCATGCTACAAAAAAGGAGAGCAGGAGAGTTCTACTGTCACTGTTAGTAAGTGGGGTAAAAATGTATCATAACGCATCTTTGACAGCGAGAGCCTCGTGCTAGGGTGGCGTCAGGCGGCCCTGGCCTTGCGGCGCCCCGTCCCCACCTGGCACTGCGGCGCCCCCTGCCGGGCAGCGCAGCGGGCCCGGCGGCTCCTACCTCCTTCGCCTGCTTGCCGGGGTGGGGTGGCGGCGGCGGCTGCTGGGGCTGCTGGGGCTGCGGCTGCTGTTGCTGCTGCTGCTGCTGTTGCTGCTGCTGCTGCTGCTGCTGCTGCTGTTGCTGCTGCTGCAAAAGCTGAAGATGTAACTGCTCTTGCTGTTTCTTGTAAAACTCTTGTAGTTGTTGCTGAATAAACCATTTTGACTTTAATAAATAAAGGCAAAAGTTGCATGTATTATAAATCTCCTAAACTCTTCTAGACTGGCAAATGGTAGAGCAGCCATTAAGATTCACCTCCCAAGAACAACCAAAAAAAAAAAAAATCTGCAGTGGACGCCAGGAGACAAATCTACATACATTTTTTTTCCAAGGCAGCTCTGAAATTTTCCAATCCAGTATCCAAAAATTCCTACTAAACAAAAGGGCACAGAGAACCTATATGCTAAAGGGCCAGAACCACATGGATACCCTAAATGATTGCATCTGAGATCCCGATAGGGTATAAAAATAGGTTCTATCCTACCATTTGCAAGGCCCAAATAGATGACTACATAAAAGCAGGTGGTTTGGGTCTTATTAGGGAATATGTTTCATTCATCAGATGTACAGAAGAATGTCAGACTTAGAAATCTAAGCAAATGGGCTGTGGTCATCATCCACAGATGACAGCAAGGTAATTAAATCGTAATTAAAACATTCTCTTCTCTACGATAAGTAAGACTACAACATAAAGTCCAAGTACACTCGAGGCTCCAACAAGGTACATATTAGGAGCATGAGTTTTGTTCCTTAAAGAAGGTAACGTCCATGGATTAGTGACTTAGCTGCTTAATTTTGTTTTTATAAGTAGATATTTCCTATGCTTCAACACTGAATATATTTTGGAAAGAAAAATCTAGGATGTCACCTTCCCATTGCAACCAAACGACCAGTTCAAATTTTGTACTTCCCTGAGCAAAAAGGAGTGCTAAAGTGGTGGAGTCTTAAAGGCAAGAATTATTTGTAAGTCCCTTTGCACTTTTGTGGCATGTCTACAGATCAAACGTAGGAAGCATATGAATATTTAAATATTAGTCCATTCCATGTTGACGCTATGCTTCTCTCCGCTCTTATTCTAGACTTGGATGAATGTAAAAAGACTAAGGGATCTAACTTTTCTTACGTAGTCCTGCAGTTACAATGCTACGTTTATGTTCTTGCATGCTGATCAGTTGTCCCTTCGAGTGGAGAATGACTGTTAGATAGGTCCTGGTGCTGTCGACCACCGGTGCACGCCTTCTGCGCCACGCTAGAACACCAAAGCAGGTAACCCACATTACCTGCTGCAGCATGACTGCCTGCTGCTGCTGGAGAAGGGCTTGGAGCTGCTGAGGAGATAGGACTTGTTGCTGAAGAATCTGCTGCATTTGCTGAGGGGTGATCACCTGGGGAGTCATCATGGCCACCGACACAGGCACCTGTACAGGGAGAGAAAGAAAAGGGGCCGTCATAACCAAAGGTCTGCTCACCTACTTCACAGTTATACAGCATCTCCAATACATTCTTTAGAAATGATGACTAACAATTTGTACATCCTATTTGATAATAATATTAGAGCATCACAGTGTTTAGACACTGGCCTTCCAGGGGCATCAGACTCGATCGAATTCTACCTTTATGTCCCTTACCTCCTATATATTATGCTGAATGGTGGAGCTTTGACTAGCAGAGTTAAAAATAAACAATTACACATCAGTGTTCTCAGTACTTGATCATTGACATTGCCAGTGTCATAGTGCTATCAATGTAAAGCCTTTTGAAATGGTTTAAAGGTATGATTAAAATAAACTCTAAAGATTAATTAGAAAAATATGCATATAAGTTACAGTTATCAAAGTTAGTAAAGAGGATGTATGTAGAAAGGACTTATGCATAAAACATAATCACTATCTTGAAAATTTTATGGATATATATAAAAAACAGAAGTACTAGAAAAATACATCTAGTAATATATACTACTTCATGAGCACATTTAGCAGCTCATAGAGGATACATATACAAAAGTATATCCAGGAAATAGGCACCCAGACAGGTCCTCTCGAAGAAGGAATCAGAAGCCAAGTATTCTTCTTTAAACATTTTCTTATTTCAGGCTAACTAGACTTAAATTACGGAGTCTGGAAATTGAAAGATTACTTAAAACTTATTCATGAAACTGAAAAAAAAAGTATTTTACTTAAAATTTTCTTTCTTTTCAAGGCTCTGAGAATTACAGAGTCGAAAGGAAAAGCAAATAAGGTAGGAGAGAAAGAAACAAAGGAGAAAGGAGAGGCAAGAGAAATACAGAGTGAGAAAGAGCAAAGGAGAAAGTTCTAGAAAAGAGAATGGCAGGAGAGGTGAGTGTGAGAACCTCATAGGCAGGAAAGCCTGAGGTAGAGGCTTGGCCGGCCAGGCCACAGCTGTGCCGTGTTGAAGGCACTGCTTGTACTAACCAGCATGTAATCAAACAACGTGTCAACTTGCCAAGTTTGCAACCTTTGAAAAAGCAATCACTTTCTTTCCTAGAAAAAACAATTCACTTTTACTATAAATAAAAGCAAGTGTTTATATAAATACTGCTTCAGAACAAATCCATGGGACAACAGTGTGTCTTGGAAAACAGAAAAAGATTAATAGACATGGTTCACTATTTTAATCATCATTTTTACACAGCTAAAAACTTCTCTGGCGCTTCATGTTATGAAGAAAGGAGAAACTGATAATGAAAAAGAAGTGCAGAGAGAAAAAAATAAAAGAAACCCAGGGTGGATAAATCTCCCCTTCCTCAAACAAACAAATTGTATATATTATATATAACATATATAATATATAATTAATATAATTAATACAGTGAAATAACTGTCTTTTCTATCCCATGGTGCTATCTTAAAATATGGATTGACTAAATCTAGTTTTATAACACAAAGAAAAAAAAACACATTATGACAGAAAAAACTCAGTGATTTTCACAAGTATTTCTGGATTCATTTTTTAGAACATACTGACATACCTATAGGTTACTGTCTTTGAATTTATCATAATAAAAGGCATTCTGAAGTGTGTGCTATAAAATTAACTGACCCAACAGGCTGCCCAAGTGTTTTGTTGTTTAAAAATTGAATGGCGAGTTTACCTAATTGTTTGTGCCTTGATAAACAAATAGAATGGTTAGAACAAGCAATTTTAAAATTAATCTATTGCAAAGATAGCTTTTCTTCCACCAGTCGTTTACCTCATATTATGTCCAAATAATGAGGAATCAAACCAAAATGAAAGACAAGGTAAGAAAGAAATGTTAATCTCTAAGAAGGTTGCCAATGCAAATTGACAGAAAGACAGATACTACATATATGTAGACAGATATTACATATATGTAGACAGCCAAATACATAAATAGAGATACATACACACAGATATATACCTTCTAGAAAGCCTATCATGTGATAAAAACTTGCCACACTTCTCTCATCTAAGACCCTAATCACTTTTTAGTGTATGGGGAGCTTTCACTTAATTATCTACATATCTACAAGGAAAAGTACTTGTTATACATGACTCATGACAGATGCACTTTTTAAGAAGTTTTATGAATGGAGGCCTGTCATAATACACTGCAAGTTTACAGTTAGATTTCAGCTCATATAAATTAAGTGACTCTAGCTTGTTGCAACTGTGACTGATTTGGTATATAAGCAAATTTAAGCAAAAATTGTGCCTTTGCATTTTAGAGTCCATTAGCCCCTTTACTATGGATAGGTTTTTTTTACTTTTAAAATGGTTTGTATTTCCCTTATAACGAAAAATTTATGAACATAAAAATAACCATCACAACCTCCACCTCCTCTTCAAATCATATGTACCACACATATGTGATACTCTCCAAGTTTTAAGCAGATTCTGTCTTTCCTTCTAGAAAACTGTCATCTAAAACTGACAATATACATGCACAAAGACAGGCAGAAAGACAAGCCAACTAACACATAATTGACTACTCTACCTCCATAAGATATGTACGAAAACACGAATCAAAATTAATTATATATGTAGGAAAACACAGGTGCACTTGTGAGGGATTTCTAACACTATAAAGAAGCCAGTACTAATCTCTAAATCCACATATACAAGCTCATCCCAAGTGGAATGTCTGAAGCTAATAAAACATTTGAATTATTTTAATAAATAGAAAATAAAGATTTTCCTGCACCAAATATCAGTTACATGTTATATGTAGGCCACTCCACTTGCCTTGTTTAGAAATCAGTAATTTTCAAAATGCAAAACTTCTCCACTTTAAGCAACTCACTTTAAGTGATACATTTCCTTTACTCCTCCTCCATCACTTTTGTTAAAATCTCCATGCACTTCTTTGTCACTCCAAACTACCATAAGAATTCCCTGACAAAGATGGGTAGAGATTGAGTACACAAGAAATTTTTTTTGGAGATCATGCTACTTTATCAGTATTTAAACAGGTAAGACCAGCATCATATTTGAAAATATATGGAGAACTTTCCGAAATATAT
>NW_022630996.1:27747963-27917963 GCF_010015895.1 Lontra canadensis
TGCAGTAAATTACAAGTGCTTCAAGCAGCTCAGTGAATTACAGTTCATCACTTTGAAAGGTTTCCCACTACAAGACCACAGATATCAGATCTGGCAGTTAGGATCCAATTAACACTTTGGTCAGAATAATCAGATTGCATGTGTAAGACTTGTATAATTCGTTTATTGCTTCCATGCATCTTCTGTCGGTAGGTAAATTTGTTGCTGTTATTTCAAAGCTTGGAATCGGTATGTCACTTGCCTTTAGGTTATATTTCAAGTTCCGTTGCCGTGCAGTGATGAACTCTCCTTGTTGTAGCCATTTAGATCACTTGTCCTGTAGATATTACAGCTTGAGAAATGGTTTGTTTCTGGTAGTTTTGTTTTGTGCTCTTACCATGTCATTATATGTCTAGGAAAAAATTGCTGGCAATTTTTACTAAGCACGTTTTATTTAGTGTATCAGAGACCGTTTTCTCCAACGTGATCACTGTGCATCCCGCATAACAACCCTATACACCATAAATGACATATGCAATGACATTTACATGTGTACTGTCATGCAAAACTATTTCCTGCTACACTGAATATAATACTGTGACTGAATGAAAAACATTCTGATTTGGTGATATCATTTTTCTAGCCATGGTCAGTTATTTAGAAGAGGTCCTTTAGGGAAAGACTAATAAGGAGAGAATATTATTCTCATATTTGGTACTTTGGCCAGTACTTTGATAGCTAGTTTAGTCACACTTTCAAACATTATAGCTAACTGGATAGAAATCTAGAAAGAATAATTTCACCCAGAGGATGGTACAGTTTCTTAAAAAAAATTGGATATACAAATTCCACTACTGCAATTTTTAAGCCACAATGGCCTAATAAATTTTCATAAATAAAAAAAGCCTAATAACATTTCTTGAAATAGCATCATATTCAATTCTCAGTGAAGCTTATTTTGTTATAAATTAGTTTCTTTATTCTCTTTTATATTATACCTAATGCAGATTCAAGTTCCTAGATTCAGAATACATGTTTTAAATCCAGTATAAACTGTTGCCGTACCATGAAAACACAGTTAAAGAAACTGCTTGGAAATGATTACTCTTCACAGGTGAAATCTAAGCGATACTCCTGGGCCCCCTGTTGGAAAGTATGCCCCTCCTTCAGTTTTTTACAGTCAGCTCTTCAAGGATTAGTAAATACAATACAACTCGTGTTCAGTTTCTTTTGACAAGTGGCCGTTTCTTTTCTCATACAATTATACCACACCAGAGGGGCAATCAGATAATGAAAACATAAATATTTCCTCTTACGAATGTTGATGAAACAATACTAATGAAGATGGAGACTCTGAAACCAGAAAAATTCAAGTTGAACAGTGGGCCTCTCCCTTGTTTGCTTTGTCGCATTGGTGAAGCTCTTTAATTTCCCTGAGACACGATTCCTTTGTCAGTAACATAGAGCTAAGCACATCCGTTTCACTGGGTTATTCTGATGATTAATTGTGATAACATATGGTAAGCACTCATACGATCTTCCATTCCTCCTTCCTTCTGTCCTCAGACAAACTCCCTTCTAGAGACTTAATTACACATGATTAAGCCTGTTTATTTTACAAGTGGAATGTTAAGAGAGCCTATTCCACCTGTTGTCTCTACCAAGAGTTAAGATCTAAAACATTAAAAAGTTGGGATCTCATAATCTACACTGAACCCTGAGGGGTTTCTAAGCAGAGATTTTTTAAACTGTGGTATATAGGGTGCCTGGGTGGCTCAGTCGGTTAAGGAACTGTTTTCAGCTCAGGTCCTGATCCTGGAGTCCTGGGATTGAGTCCCACCTCAGGTTCCTTGCTCAGTGGGGAGCCTGCTTCTCCCTCTGCCTGCTACTCCCCCTGCTGTGTGTGCTCTCTCTGACAAATAAATAAATAAAATCTTTTTAAAAACGTGGTATATAGTATCCATTAATAGAGTTCCATGCATACATTTAAGTATTTTACTATTTATTAAAAATATCATTCTGGTACAAAGTCACGCCAGACAGAAGGGTTTGGTTTTGTTTGCCTGTGCAGCAGGAAAACTCTGTCTGAGCAAGCACACTGTTCTCAAATCCCAACCCAGCCTCACAGCTCCCTAGACCGGATAAATCCCTCACCTGACAACAGGATCTACTGGTACCCACGTTTTGGTTTGTAAGAGTTTCAGTTCTAACTCCCACTCATGAGATTCCTTGTGTCTTAGTTTCCATTCCTGTTTTTGGCTTTGTCCATACTAGTAATCTGGGTTTTCTTGGTATATAGGTTTTATCTGTCTCCAACTTTGGCTCTATGTTCTAATCACAATTTCAACTTCTTAGGCAGTTTCTTGAAGAATAAACCCTCCTATAATCATTCACTCATCCAACCAACCAAAAGTTGCTATATCTGATGGTGGTGGGGAAGGTAAATTAGATGCATAATTAGAGCTCAGTGTGGCAAGAGTTAACCTAGATGAATGTAAGGAAGAACTGGAACAGATATTAGCATGGCAGAATGAGAAAGGGCTTTCATGTGAAGGTAATGCTTAAGTTGAGTTTTAATGAATAAACAGAAATAAAGAATACTGTAAGACTTCTCTAGAAGTAAGGCATTAGTAAAAGCAAGACTCTTTTGAGCAATGGCAAGTCATTTCTATGACTAGAGTAGAGGTATGGAGTACATACAGCACAGGTAGGTAGAAGCCATACTGTGAGAAGTCCATGGCTACTAAATTCAGAAGACAAATATTTCTTCTCTAAGAGCTGATTGAGTAGGGGGTAAAGAAACACAGACTTCTGGAAGGATTGAAGAAAAATGATATGACCAGATCTGAATTTCAGGAATATCCATGGCAACACTGCTAGTTAGGAGGTCACTCTGGGCATTTTAGATTACCTGAGTAGAATGGAGAGGAAGAGGAGTTGAGAAGAGATGAGAGGTGCTGAGGAATTTGAACACACACACTGGACTTTTATTTTTTTAAGTTTGTATTTTAATTCCAGTTGGTCAACAATATAGGGATTCTATACTTCCATACAATATCCAATACTCATCACAAGTACATTCGTTAATCTCCTTTACCTACTTAACTCATACCCCTAACCCTAAAGTTACCCCTCTGGAGAGGTTTCTGAACTGCAGACACAAACCCTCACACTGTTCCTGACCCTAACCATTATTCTGGCCCTAAACCAAATCCCAATTCTAGATCTGAGGAAAAAAAAAAAAAAAATGATGTGGTATACATATAGAATGGAATACTACTCAGCCATCAAAAAGAATGAAGTCTTGCCATTTGCAACAACATGGATGGAGCTAAAGAGTATCACGCAAAGCGAAATAAGTCAGAGAAAGAAAAGTTCATATGAACATGCAGGATTTCGCTGATTATATATAGAAATTGTGAACAGAAAGGAGTCATCTAGATGACTCAAAGTAATCTGAGCAGATGATGGCTTCATTTATGAAGGTAAAGGAAGAGGATTAGTGTTACATGGTAAAGTAATAAATTCAATGTTGAGCTTGCTGATTTTAAGGGACCTGTGATATCTCTTGAAGGAATGTCCAGCAAGCTGCTCTATATGTGGCTCCTGAACCAGAGAGTAATGGCCTCAGATTTAGATTTGGGAGCCATTAGCAGAGCAATGGGAGTTGAAGTAATAGTATAAGGTGAAGTTACCCATAAATCTGTATGAGGTATGTAGAATGAAAAGAGCAGAGGGTTGAGGATAGACTTTTGGGAACTCTTTTCCTAAACAATATTTGTTGAATACACATAATGTTAAAAGTTAGATGTTGAGGACATAATGGTGAACCAGTAGAATCAGTTTCTTCCTTACTCCTTCCGTCTCTTTTTTCTCTCCTTTCTTCTTTCTCCCCTCCCTTCCTTTATCTCTTCCTTCCATCAATAAATGTCTATTAGTCACCTACTATATGCAGACATACACTAAGTTCTAAGGGTACTACAGGAACAAGACATAAAAGGTCCTTGCCCTTGCAAAGTCTATATTCTAATGGAGAAGAAATAAATTAGACCAGTAAACTGCTGAAATAAATAAAACAGTTACAAACTTTGATATATTCTAGAAGGAAATAAAGAAGGTATTATACAAGGAACAGTAAAGATCATCTTAGATAGTATAGTTAAGGAAGTTCTTTCTGCAAGGTAGTATTTAAGCTAAGACCTGAAGGATAAAAAGGGCCCACGTATTGATAGGATCAAAGAGGGCACATAGTAAGGCAGAAAAAGCTCATACAAACATTAACTTGACTTGATCTTGACCTGGAACAAGGGAAATGAGGTGGTGATGAGGCAGAAGTACTCAGCAGGATATATAGCCCTTGTATATATACCATGATATATATATACCTTGTATATATATCAGCCCAATATAGCCCTTGTTTATATACCAATAGAGGAGATAGGGAGCAAATCATTAATTATGCAACTAAATGGTAACCATAGTGATCTAAAGGAGAGGTACCTGGGTGGCTCAGTAAGTTAAGAGTCTTGGTTTTGGCTCAGGTCATGATCCTCAGGGTTATGGGATGAGCCTTGTATCAGCTCTAAGCTTGGTATGGGGTCTGCCTGAAATCCTATCTGCCCCTCCCGGCCCACACACACACAGTCTCTCTCTCAGATAAATAAATAAATCTTTAAGAAAGTGACCTAAAGGGGAGAGCAAACCACAGAGGAGTACTGTCATTTGAGGGCAAAAAGGAATCAGAGACTGGGAAGGACACTGAGAAGGCCCAGCTTCAGAAGTCTAGTTGAAAACCTGGAGAACAGTACCATAAAGTCTGAAAAAAGAGTACTATAAGAAGGAAAATACCATCAATAAAATCATATGAAGCAAAAAGATTAAGATAATGAGATGATGCTCTGTGTCTTGGTTAATATGGAGGTTACTGATTAAGATGATGCTCCGTGTCTTGGTTAATATGGAAGTTACTGAAATTGGCTAAAATAACCTCATGGGAGGGTTTGGTCAGAAGTCGGATTGTGGAAACAGTAGGGGGAAATAGGCAGTAACAGATTTGAGAGAGTAGACCATTCTCTTAATTACCAGTATTATGATGAAGGTAGAACTGCCAAACTTCAAGAGTAAGTGGATTGCATGGAGTCTTGTTTAAGGGAGAAGATCTGAGGCATGTTTCTCTATAGAGGTAGATAAACTAGTTGTAAGAGAAGTGGGAAAGTGAGTAAAAGGCAGAGCAAAGTCCTTTCATAGATGGAAGGAGAAAGCACCCAAAGCAACATGTGGTACATCAGCAAAACGAAAAGGCAAGCTACGGAGTGGGAGAAAATATTTGCAGACCATGTATCCAGTAATCGGTTAAAATTTTAAATATATAAGGAACTCATACAATTCAATAGCAAAAAACCAATCCCATTAAAAATGGGCAAAAGGTCTGAATAGACATTTTTCTGAAGAAGATACATATAAGTAGCGAAAAAGTACATGAAAAGATGCTAGACACTACTAATCATCAGGGAAATGCAAATCAAAACCACAGTAAGCTATCATTTCACATCTATTAGGATGTCTATTATCACAAAGAGAAGAGATAACAACTGCTAGTGAGGATGTGGAGAAAAGGGAACCTCTGCATACTGCTGGTAGGATGTAAACTGGTACAGTCAGTATGAAAAACAGCATGGTGGTCCTCCAAGAAATTAAAAATAGTTTTAATTTTATGTTTTATTTTTATAAAATATAAATTTTACAGATTATTATTAGTGGTAAAGTACTTCGAGAATAAATATATATATAAATTAATATATATTATATCATTAATATTATATTAATTCATTAATGATTTAAATTTACATTTAATATAAATTAAAATCTATATATTAAAAATAAACACATTTTTATATAAATTTGATCCAGAAATTCCACTGCAAGGTTCGTATCCAAAGGAAATGTAATCAGCATTTTAAAGACATCTCTGCACTCCCCTGTTCACTGTAGCATTATTCACAATAGCAAGATATGGAAACCACTGAAGTGTCAAAAGATAAATGGATATGCTCAATGTGGAGTCTGCTTCTCCCTTTGCCTCTTGCCCCACTCTCATGCTCTTTCGCTATCTCTCTCTCTTTATCAAATAAATGGGTAAAATCTTAGGGAAAAAAAAAAGACAAATGGATAAAGAAAATGTGGTAAATGCATACAATGGTATATTATTCAGCCATTAAAAAATGGAAATCCTGTTATCTGGGACACCATGGATGAAACTGGAGGCATTATGGTAAGTAAAAGAAGGCAGACAGAGAAAAACAAATACTACATATTATCACCTATAAAGGGAATAAAAAAAAAAAAAGAAACCAACAAACTCATAGAAACAGAGGGCAGAAAAGTGGTTGTCGGAGACTATGGCAGGGAGATGCAGGAGAAAGAGGAAGAAGCTGGTGAAAGGGCATAAATTTTCAGTTTTAAGATGAAAATGGTCTGAGGATTAAATGTACAACATGCCAACTATAGTTGATAACACTGTATCACATCATTGAAATTTGTTAAGTGAATAGAACTTAAATGTCTTCATTTCACACGTCACATACACTATATATACACAAAAAGGTAACTATTTGAAGTGATGGGCGTGTTCATTAACTTGATAAGAGTCACCTCACAATGTATATGTATTTTGTACACTGTAACTATCTTACCTTTTTATTTGTCAATCTGACCTCGATAAAGCTGGAGGAGGGAAGCACCAGGGTAATAAACTATTCCCACATACATTACTTTCGTTTCTTATTGATGATGATAATCACGTCTTCTGAGTAAATGCTGTGTGTGTATATAAAAACACTTGCTTCCTCACAGCTTGTATTAGGTTAGATTCTAATAGACCAAAGATCTAAATGTAAACAATAAAACCATGAAATTCTAGACAAAATACATGGAATAACTGTTTTATCAGCTTGGGGGAGGAAAGGTCTACTAACAATGACATAAAACCCAGAACCCATAAATGAAAATGCCAATAAATCAACTACATAAAAATAAATCTGCATAGTAGAAACCAAAGTCAAGGGTAAAAGTAAATGATAAACAGGGGATCACAACTTCACTCAGAAGTTTCCTAATATATGAAAAGCTCCTATAGGTCATCAAGAAAAACTGACAATCCAACAGAAGAAATGGGCAAAGTACTGAACCATCTGGAGAAAATGCCTCTTTTAGGTGTGAAAACACATTCAACCTAATTCATACTAAAAGAAAGCCAATTCAAGAAATTCTGAGAAGGCTGGCAAGTTGGGAAACATCCAATTGTTAAATAATATTGTGTTGGTGAAGTTGTGGAAAGCATACACCAAGTTAAGGAAATACAAAATGGCAACAGATCTACAGACAGCCTTTGGGTAATAATCAATCAAAATTACAAATAAACATATTCTTTGGCCCAGAAGTTCCAGCTCTAAAAGCTTACCCTCAGTTATACTTGTGCATGTGTGAAATGCCATATGTTCAGAGCTATTCATTGATGCATATTTGTTAGCAATTAGAAATTAGAAACATCCCAGGTGGCAATCAATAGGAAACTGGATAAAGAACATCATCCTTCAGTGGAATAACATCTAGTCATAGAAATGAATGAGGAGGCTCCTTATGGGCTGCTGAAGCAGTGATTTCCAAAATATATTTCTTAGTGCAGAAAGCAAAGGTAGCAAACGGTATGCTGCCATTTGTAGGAAATATCCACGCTGCTTGAATATGCACAAGGTATTTCTAGAAGATATCCAAAAGATGATAATACTGATCATCTCTGGGGAAGAGAATTGTCTATGGAACGGGGGTAAAAGAAGTACCTTTTGCTTTTCATACCTTTTGAATTTTAAAATATGTAAAGATATTAATTCAAAGACTAAATAAGATTTTTTAAAATGCAGTTATAGAACACATTAAGATTATAAATAATTCACAGCTTTTTAAAAGAAATATTCTCTAAGAATAATGCTTCTAAGAGTCAATCAAATACAAAATGCAAGATAGTAAATACTTCCCACCAGTTTTAAAATTATTTTTAAAAAATCCTTCGAGCAAAACCATGTATTACAATCATACAAAGTAACTTAGCTGTGACCCTGGTACCATGGCAATGTCTAAAATATTTTGTCAGGCTAGTGAGTTTTTCCAGTTGAATATACAGCACAATGTTGCAAAATAGTATTAGTAAGCAAGAATTCTGATTTAAAATAAACAGGTGAGAGGAAAATTAGATAAAATGTATCAGATCTCTTCAGGAACACCATGGGAATATAATTTACATCAGTAAGGTACTTTTCATCTGTGGATATCAAAGGCATGAGAAATGCTATTATTCTATACAATTGACAAAACCTGGAAATGGTAGACAATTACTAATCCTTTGGTTACAGGAATATCAAAAATGCCAAAGTCTGTATCAAGCCCTGTATGCTGTCACTTAACAGTACCACGACTTCAGAGTCAGGCTTCCTGACATTCGATCACATTTCCCTCAGAAGACGAGGACGGCTCCTTCAACGTTCTTAACTTCTCTGCTGCACATGATTTCTGAGTTTATTAATCAGGGATTAATCCAAACCTTCCTGAAATTCAGTCTCTCCCTGAGAAAAGACAAGACTCTTTGCCAGCATGTCCTTCACAAATCTTCTGAGCCTACAGATGTGTCTGTCTATAACCTCTGGATCCTAGACATGCATCTACAGCAGGCGACGTGAAAGATTAAGTCCCGTATTAGAAGCAGAATATACAAAGCGTGAGGGAACACTAGCTGTTCTTCCCATTAGGGAAGTGAGTTTCCAGATCCCTCTCCTCTTGTCTCTGGATCTTCTGGATCAAAGCCAGACTATCAGACCCTCAGTTCCTAAGAGGGTCTCTTTTCATTTTTTGCCATGTGACACTGAGAAGAAAGAAACGTGCTGGTATGAACTACATCCACCTCGTCTCCAGGCATTTTTAAAACTCTGCTATAGTGTTTTTTCACATGGTTAAATTTTACAGAGTCCCTAAAAAGTAGCTTTGAAGAAGTTTTTCATAATAAATCTAAATTTGCTTTTCATTCTCTATTCTCAACCCTCTTCCTTTTCACTCCTCATGCCCACACCCACCACCCTCTCCCACTTCCTTTACTATCATTTATCTGTGCACCTCTAGCCACGAAGGCAGTGCAATTCGTTCACACCGAGACCTCTAGTAGCCATCCTTCTCATTATGTTAGACTAAAATCTCTAAGGATGTAATTGCCACGGTTTGGTTACTGCCGAGGTACTGTCTGTAAAGATGTTTTCCTTTGGAAATTACATTAAAGAAATTGCAATTCTAACGAAATACCAGGTGTAGTTTGGATGGGGTGGAGACACAGAGAGAAATACTTCCTGGAGACTTTAAAGCAGTGAAAAAGTATCCCAAGTGGTTCTTGGCCCCGTGAACTTAGCCGTGAATGCATCCTGCTTCAGGTTGTTTCTTCCTAAACTTTGTGAGGAAGGCTACACCATCAGGCTTAATGCTGTGCATTCAGGGTTTAATGTGGTATTTGACACAAAATAGATGCAATTAAAAAAAATACTTTGATGGGGCATCTGGCTGGCTTAGTCGGTAGAGCATGTGACTCTGGATCTCAGGGTTGTAAGTTTGATCCCCATAATGGGGATAGATATTACTTAAAAATAAAATGTTAAAAAAAATATCTTGAAGGGGTGCCTGGGTGATTCAGTAGGTTCAGGTTCCGCCCTTGGCTCAGGTCATGATACCAGGGTCCTGGGACTGGCCCACTCTGGCTCTTTGCTCCATAGGGGGTCTGCTTCTCCCTCTCCCCTTACCTCTCCCTCCTGCTCGCACATGCTGTCTCTCAAACAAATAAATTAAATATTAAAAAATATGTATTTTAAAAACAAGCTAATGGAGGAAAGTTTCTTCACACACCAGTTATATGTTTTCTGAGTGGTGGTCCAGGATGTAGTGTTTAGGAAATAGGAAAATCCTTTAGAGGTGTCTGAGGGCATCAAAAATACAACGTAATACTTTCCCTATGGTCTTTTTAACATGAAAGACCTTTAAATACTAAACAGAAAATGAGTATAGTTGGGATTTGAGTAAAAGTTTTGAAATTGTTCATCTGAGTGCTTCAGTAAAAATTTGTTTCCAAAGCAGAAAAAAAGAAGAATCAGAAAACCATCTCATTTGGGGCACCTGGGTGGCTCAGTGGATTAAGCCGCTGCCTTTGGCTCAGGTCATGATCTCAGGGTCCTGGGATCGAGCTCCGCATCGGGCTCTCTGCTCAGCAGGGAGCCTGCTTCCTCCTCTCTCTCTGCCTGCCTCTCTGCCTGCTTGTGATCTCTCTGTCAAATAAATAAATAAAATCTTTGAAAAAAAAAAAAAAAAAAGAAAACAGTCTCATTTCGTATGTTCCCAATAATGCAAATAAGATTTACAAATGTGCTTCTTTTGGCATATTCATAAAGAAGAATCGCAGAACAAGATAGCTCCTCTGGCTTTTCGATTACTCTTGACTCACTACAGATGTCCACAGATAGCAAGTGACATTTCTCATGCTTTAACCACAGACTACTACACATTTTATTTCAAATTCTTCCTCTTGACAGAAACTTCAGCATTGAAATAATAATAGTTTAAGAAGAAATGAAAAAAGCTAAGTGTTATTTCACATCTTTCCTTTTCAGTGAATCGTTTGCATCGGGAAAGCTCAGATTTTTAGTTACTGCTCCGTCCTCTGTCTACAGTATGTAAAAGCACTTACTACACCACTTTAAAAATCACGTTTCAATGTCTGTCTCTCCTCACACAGTAAAGTCCTTTAGGACAGAAAATATGCTTTATTCAGTTAGGTGTACATGGCCTCTACCACGTTTCTGGTATGTAACAGGTCTCACTAGATGTTTATGGACTAAATTATACCACAGATAAATGCAGGAAAAATTCACAAAATTAACCTCCATAAGTTGTTTCTTTTAAGGTCATATATATATATATATAATGTATGCTCAGAGTTGAAATTTAAATACTAAAATATTGGGGTGCCTGGCTGTAGAGCATGTGGCTCTTGATCTCAGGGTTGTGAGTTTGAGCCCCGCGTTGGGTGTGGAGATTGCTTAAAAATAAAATTTAGGAGGGGAGGAACAGTGGCAGAGGGAGAGAGAGAGAATCTTAAAGCAGGCTCCATGCCCATCACGGAGCCTGAAGTGGGGCTAGATTTCACAGCCCTGAGATCATGACCTGAGCTGAAACCATGCTCAATTGACTGAGCCACCCAGGCACCCCTAAAAATAAAACCTTAAAAAAAAAAAAAGAATAAATGAAATACTAAAATATGCAAGAAAAATCACCTATGATTTCATTACCTTCACTCCTACCAAGAGTTGGTATATTTTTAAATATATTAATACCCATTTTTAACATGAAATTTATTTTCTTTTGCTTAAAAGGTAATATCCACTCCGTAACATTCATTTGAAAACACAAAAACAGAAAAAAATTCTTCTTGTAGATATAGATAGTCTTTGCTTCTGTCTGCATATGCAAAAATTTTCGTTGCAATGGTGTAGTTAAATAACCTAAGTCTTCCAATAGCACAGCTAAGATTATCACAGGATAGTAACTATGAAAAACTACACAAGATACAAAGTTTGCTGCTAGGTGTTCAGTCTGAAAGTCACTATGTAAGTAAGGGATGTACACTGTGATCGACAGCAGAAGACCCAGTGGATCTATACTCAGACTCGGAGCACACAGAAACTGTGGGATGATAAATGGGTACTGTTTTAACTTGCTAAGTTATGGGAACTTGTTAGGTGACACCATAAAAGTAACACACCATGCATAAAATTTTTGAGTCACAGATTTTTTTTCTTCAGTATTCTGTGGATATGCTCCTGGTGTCTTTAGGCATTTGCATCACAGAGAAAAAAAAAAATCTGAAGTCAGTTCATTTCACTCACCTGATTTATGAGAAACCTTTTCCCCGCAACTGAGTAACTATAAAATTATTTCCTGTGTGTTTATTTAACAATACATTTGCCAATATCAAGGTATAAATTTCTCCCCTGCTTTCCCTCTTTCCCTACCTCATTTGTTTTTAAGAATAATTTCTTGGACTTTATGTTAGGTTCCTGTCTCTGTTTTAAATATTCTGATCTCCCCCCATTCAAGAAATGTTTATATGCAGAAATTATCATAATTTTTAGGTTCAAACTCCATTCCCTGCCCTATTACTGTCTCACATTTTAAAATGTCTGTATGTTTCTTTTAAATTGTGGAGAATAAAATTTTCTCCCCTGTATTAGGTATTTCACTGATAGTGTCAGCACTGCTTTTAACTGCTATACCTTTAAAGCAAAATTTAATTCTGATATTGCATTTTAATTCCTCTGCCATCTCTATTCCATCCTATTCTTACCTCATACTCTCCAAACTTGCACCATTTCCTTCTCATCTCAACCACTTCTGATCTTACAGCTTCCTCTGTTTTATAAAACCCATGTTTTCCTGAAGCCTCTTGAAGATGCCAAACATTTTTACATTCCTTTTCTTTTGGGTGATCTAGTAAAGTCTTCTTTGATGCATTCGTGCCCTGTTAGTAGAAAGGATTTCTTTTCTTCTACATTTTTTCCTTCTCCTCCTTCTTAAGCAGGGGTCTATCTAGCCTTGCACTTGCCAACAGACAGGTTTGGTAACTGGATTCCAGTTTACCAGCATCTCTATCCGCATGGATAAGATTGAATCTTCTCAGTTCTGTATCTGTGGCTTTATAAAATAAACAGACACTAGCCCGATTTTCAGCAGGCTTTCATCTAGTGTAGCTCAGCTGGATCAGGGTAGAATCCCAACTCCCCTTGTCTGTGACATCTTCATGTAGTAACTGAGCAGTATTAGATGGGTAGGCTCTAGAGTCAGCTTGGTGGGATCAATAACCCAAGCCAAGTCTCGCGAGCAATGCTAATGTGGCCAAGGCATTTAAACTCTCTCCGCTCCAGATTCCTCAGAAGTAAACTGGGGGTAATAATACAAAAATCCCATTAACTGCCAGCTTTAAATGAGACAATGCATGTGAAAGGCTTAGCACAATACTTGGTGCTTTGTAAGCACTCAGTGCTGGCCTTCCTCTAATTTGATCATTATTACCATACAGAAAACCCAATCCCCCTAAGTATACTGTTACTAAGGCTCCTTGCGCACTCCCACCTCCATGTCTTTATTTGTGAGGCTGGCCCTTCCTGAATACAATGCATTATGTTAGCACAGTCTCCCTCTCTACACCACCTAATCCGGCTGCTGTTTCCCACTGCCTGTGCAGGGAGGGAATCCTCGAGGAGAGGGCAACGAGAATGGTGCTCAAGACGGTTTCAAGCCACACGCACTTAATGAGATTAGTCACGTTTGTGATTGCTACAGACCTCTTGGCTCGGAGGACAGACAGGGACAGAAGGGCAGCTCAGGAGGGCCTTCCAATTTCACAAAATGTTTAAAGTCTCCCTAAGTCTTCAGAACAGTGGTATTTCTTGAAACGTCTAGGTCTAGCTTGACAGTCAGCTGGCTTCAGCAAAGTTATGTTTTGGCCCATAAGGCACTTGTACCTACTTTCTCTGAGTTCAAGATCTGAAAATAAGACCACCAGTTGTACACATACAGATACCAAACATTACTCAAACTCCATGCTTAGTCTTGAAGCTGCAAAGCTGTTTCTCTCACTGCAGAGGGACTGTCTCACTCAATGACAGCATTCCCTTCTCAGCCAAACTCAAGACCCCAAAGAAATTTCTATTCCTCCCTCCATCTCAATTCAATTTCAATCAGTCAGTAACTATTGCCCAGTCGTTTCTAACATGCCTCTCCTGTCTGCCTCCCTCCTCGCCATTCACGTTCCCTTCATGCTCCCTCAAGTCTTAATTCCATACTTTGCCATTTTTCATTTGAACTCTTGTTACAGTCTTTGTGGTGGCCTCCCGGCCTCCAATGTCTTCCTTCTCCAATCAATACTATTTATCGTTGCTAGGATTACCTTGCCCAAATACAAGTCTCATCATGTCTCTAGCTTTGTCAAACACTAACAAAGTTTCCCAATCTTAAAGGTAAGAGTTTATTTTCCTTACTTAAAATTCAAGGCCTATCACCACCTAATCCTAAATTCTTCATAGCAAACATCAGAACCAGCGAGCCCCCTGCCACACCCTGAGCACACGTGGCACTTCTGCTTTCCGACAGTTTACCTTTTTCATCTCTCAGCCCGGGTGCGCCGTGTCGGCAAACACCTCAGTCTGCCAAAACCTGCCTCAACATTCAAGGCTCAGTCCCGTGGCCACTTTATGAGGTGATCGCCAGGATGCTTGGATTAGCAATCAATTATTTTCTTTTCTATGCATTCACTTGAATTTGTTTGTTCTATTATAGTCATCCCCTTCTGCCTTTTATTATAATTGTCTGCATATAAACCAGGTCAGAGAAATGATTTTGCTTCATTTACTCTGATCTTCTACAATCTGGCAAGTTTTTTTTTTTCCAAAGATTTTATTTATTTATTTGACAGATAAATCACAAGTACGCAGAGAGACAGGCAGAAAGAGAGGAATAAGCAGGCTCCCCACTGAGCAGAGAGCCCACTGAGAAGAGAGCCCCATGCGGGGCTGGATCCCAGGACCCTGGGATCATGACCTGAGCTGAAGGCAGAGGCTTAACCCACCGAGCCACCCAGGAGCCCCAAGGCAAGAGGTTTTTTTTACATAGTAGTGCTTCAAAAAAAAAAAAAAAATTCCCTGAGATTATCAGGGTTAAAATGGTAATAGGGGAACTGAAAGGTCCCATGAAAGAAAAAGCTAGTTCTTTTTTTCCTTTCTTTTCCTGCTTCTGTTCTTGCTAAGACCTGTACCTCTACCTCTGCTTTTTATATGTGCTTTAATGTATGTCCTCCTTATAAGGGACAAGTAGTTAATGATATCTTTACAGTCTTCCAACCCAATAGATAATATCTGAGGAATGATGGGGTGAAGCCATGGTGTGCATATTCCAGACCATTGGTGGTAGACATCTTGACGCCAAGAACCCCTGGCTCTGAGGGAGCCAGTGACTTATGATGGATATGTGACCCCTGTCCTGGTTCTGACCAGTTCCTAGATGCTTGAGAGAACATGTGCACCAGAGCACAATCGTCAATAAAAACCCCACACCCCAAGCAAGAACTTAGGCTCCTTTCATTTCTGAGTCTCCCGGATTCTCCACCTGTATCTGCTCTCAACATCTTCAATAAATTCTGCTTTCACCTCTTGTTGGCTCTCATTTGATTTCCATCTTGGGTGAAGCCACGGACCCTCTTGGCTGATCCTGCTGGACCCTCCCAGCGGCCTCGGACCTGGCCTGCTTGCATCAAAACTTCTAATATGTGACTACTGTTTTACTTATAATTGTGACATTAAAATATCCACAAAATGCACATATTTCATATATAAATAAAAATGAGTAAGACTCTTAACTTTTACTTTTGGCATCCTTCAGTGTTTTAGGGTCAGTTAATCTGCTATGAAGATATAATATCAAGATAAACTATGTAAATTAAGTTCCCAAGGCACAGATTGCCGTCCTGCATAGTAATTACACTTAATTTAACCCTGTGTTCTTGACAAGTACAACTCTGAGTTTGACCATATGGTGGGTCTGTTCGTACTATTTGTAAAACATTTTATTTTTTGAAGATTTATTTATTAATTTTACAGAGAGAGAGCCTCGGGAGGCATAGAGGGAGAGGAAAAGATCTCAAGCAGACTGCCCACTAGCACAGAGCCCCATGCGGGGCTTGATCCCAGGACCCTGAGATCATGACCTGAGCTGAAATCAAGAGTCAGACACTTTGCCAACTGAGCCACCCAAGCTCCCCTTTTTGTATAGCATTTTTAAATTCACAAAGTATTTTCACATTCCTTAGGTAATTATGCCATTTGTTAGATAACCTACTCCTTATATCCATTTTTATGGGTGCAGACAAATCCAAGATATAAGACAGAATAAATATGAGGAAGAATTAAACATTTGAATTACTTTTTTCTCCTAAATCCAAGGTATTGTTCACCACCTTTACTACAGTTTATTTTTGTTGAATTCTTGGTGTTCCTAAAAACTCCATTCTCTGAGCAACAGGGTTTATGGGAGTCTTTACTAAAGGCCTAAGCAAGCTTGACTACCCACAAAGCAACCATAGAATTTACTGGGACATGTGTGAGAGTAAAATGAGGCAATATTAACAATCACCAGAAGATGCAGATATAAACCAGGGCTGTCGCGATCAAACTGAATGTGCAATCTATATACTAGTCTTAAGAATTGAGAGAACCATATTTTCTCCCTGTAAAACCAAAGTACAGAAATTTATTTACGAATTTTCTATCTTGAAATATTTATTAGTTTCTGTTGGAAAACTGGATTTTATAGCAAAGACATTTTAAAAATCAAATTTACTTAAGAGATCTTAATAGACATTGAAATAAACTGTAAAAATGTTGATTTGCCAGTTTTGGGTGGAAAACTTGCCCCTCTTCCCAAAACAAACATAAATAAACATAAATACATCAGAAGCCATTCTGAGAACAAAAATCGTAGGCATACTTATTCTGTACTTAATGTTGCAAACGGTCATACAGTTGATGTCAGACAATAAGTTGAAAGCATCCTTGACTCTGGCATTTCCAAAGTCTCTCTCTTTCTATTTTGTAGATCCTTTTTTATTTTATGTGTATACATTGTCAAATGATGACCACAGTCTAACTAGTTAAAATACCCATCACCTCCCATAGTTACCATTGGGTGTGTGAATGCTCTGAGAACACTTGAGCTATACTCTTGTAGCAAATCTTAAGTACACAACACATTATTATTAACTATGGTCACTATGTGTACATTAGGTCTCCAGAGTTTATTCATCTTTCATAACTGAAAGTTTGTATTCATTAATCAATATGATTTTTTCCTAATTAAGAACTTTTAAAATACCACACAGTAGAGCCACAGACTACAGACCAATTTTCAAAAATATCAATACATAACTTTGGTTTTTATAGTTATTTAAAGAGATTTTGCTTTTTAAGATTTTAACTTCAGCCTTACCTTTCCTTGGTAAAATTTACAACACATATAATAATCTAAGATTCTGAAAGCAAAATTAATTATCTATTCTGGATATATCAGTTATAGGCCAATCACTTTTACTGAAAAGTCACTTAAAATTTTAGTTCCAACTTGCTAGTTTCCGTAGCACCCTGAAACTTATCGTTAACCCAAAATGACAAACTTTAAAGAACACTGCTTTCTCCTGTTTGGGCACCATCTAAACTATTCCTGCAGCAAGGAAATAGCTCAAATCTCTTTGTTATCCATTGATTGGTCATTAGGGCAACATTTATTGATGGCAGAAATGCCATCCATAAAAGGTCAGAGATACTTTCATTATTAGGATACAAATCAGGTTTTCTTGAATTCCCTTAATCCCAGTTTGGAAAATAATTTAACCCCCAAATAATCACAATTATTACATTTTAACAGAAGTCAAGTGCTCTGAGAACATATTGTAATGTTCAGCAATTAAAGGAGTCCTTTTTTGGTTTTATAGTAGTGAGTAAAGTTATGATATGGATGAATACAACTCTGATTTTGCACCCGAGCCTTGCCTTTGATGACCTCCTATCACTTTGCTTACTCTTTGGCATTGGCTATTCTGGGTCATAAAGCAAGTGCCAACAAATTTCCAAGGATTGAAGTCACTTATGTTTCTTGCCACTGTGAAATTAATCAGTGTTAAAAATAATTTAAAGAATCTTAAAATATTTTGAAATTAAACAGTGACTAAATAATCCACGAATTAGAAAAAAAACCATAATGGAAATTAGAAGATATTTCAAACTGAATGATTATGAAACTACAATGTATCAAGTCGTGGGATACAGCTAACCCCATGCTTAGAGGAAAATTTATAGTCTTAAATGCACACATTAGAAACAGTGAAAGTTTGAAAAACTGATGATCTGAAAATCCAGATTTGCAGGTTAAAAAAGGAACAGTAAATTAAAGCCAAAGAAGGTAAAGGAAAATAAATAATAAAGTTAAGGAGAGAAGTTAATGAAATTTAAAAGCATGCAATTTGGATCACAGAATGTCAAACACAAACTGTAAAACTTCTAGAAGACAACATCGGAAAATCTAGTTGATTCTGCGTTTGGTAATTAGCTTTTAGATACAATGCAAAAAGCATAAACCATAAAAGAAAAAGGTTGTTAAGCTGGACTTCATTAAAATGAAAAAAACACAGAGTGGGAGAAAAAAACATACCTGATAAAAGACTTATACCCAAAATATCCAAAAAGATCTTAAAACTCAGCAATAAGCAAATAAACAAGTGAGACACCACTACGTACCTATTAGAATGGCTAAAATCCAAAACACTGATAACATTGAGTGCTGGTAAAAATGTGGAGGATAGAAATTTTTATTCATTGTTGGTGGGAAGGCAAAATGATACAGCAATTACAGAAGACAGTTTGGCAGTTTCCTACAAAGCTAAACATAGTCTTAACATGCAATCCGGCAATCAAGGTCCTATGTATTAATCCAAATGAGTGGAAAATATATGTCTATACAAATATCTGCAAACTAATGTTTACTCCAGCTTTATTCATATTGTCAAAACTTGGAAGCAACAAAAATTTCCCTTCAATATGTGAATGGATAAACAAACTGTGGTACAGCCATACAACAGAATATTATTCAGTGAAAAAAAAAAACAAGTTATCATTCCGTGAAAAGACACAGAGAAAACTTAAATGCATACTGCTAAGCTGAAGAAGCCAATCTAAAAAGGCTATATATTACATGATTCCAATTATATGATCTTCTGGAAAAGGCAAAACAATATTGATGTTAAAATGTGGACTTTAGTGAATAATGATGTATTTATATTGGTACATCAATTGTAACAAATTTATCACACCAAAGCAATAATAAGGGTAACTGAAGGCAAGGAGCAGGGGAAGGAGACTATGGGAACTTCACTTCCTGCTCGGTTTGTCTGTTATCCTCAAATTTCTCTAAAATATACATTTTATTAATTTCTTAAAAGTTTAGCTGGATCCTAAAAAATGCAATAAAGGAAAATCAACAAAATAAATGTTCTTTAAAAAAAAAGAACTGATATAACTTTATCAATATTGATCTTATAAAAATAAAAGATTAAAATAACCAATATTGTAAGTTAAAAAAGAATATCATTACAGCTCATATAGATATTAAAATATAAGGATATTATTAAAAAAATGTATGCTAGTGAATTTAAAGTTTTAGGTGAATTGAACAAATTCCTAGAAAAACCTTATCAAAAGTAGTAGAAAATCCAAATAATCTCACATCTATTTAAGAAATTGAATTAGAATCTTTCCCACAAAGAAATATCCAGGCCCAGTTTACTTTACCTAAAATTTCTTCTAAAATTTCAGAAAGAAATAATACCAGTCTTAAAGAAAACCTTTCAATTAGTTTAGTATTTGAAAATCCATTAACATAATTTATCATAAGAATAAAGAGGTAAGATAATATGATCATCTTAATATATACAGAAAAAAATCGAAATAATTCAACACCTTTTTGGGATGAAAATCTGTGGCAAATTAGGAATAAACGGGAATTTCCTTAATCTGAGACAGTACCTACAGAAACCTATAGCCAACATCCTACCGAGTAGAGAAATACAGAAAATTTCCCCCACCCCCAAGATAGGGGAATAAAACAAACACGCCCATTATCCCCCAATTCATTCATCATTCTAATGAAAGTCCTAGGTAGCACAGTAGGTCAAGGATAGCATAATAAGTCAGTAAATCAGAGAAAAAAAAGTATCATTATTTGTGAACAACATGGCTGTATATGTAGAAAATCCAAAAAAATCTACAATCTATCAGAATGTACAAGTGAATTTAGCATGTTGCTGGATCCAAAGTCAACATCTAAAATAACAGTCATACAGAGTTGTAACTGAGAGTGAGAGAGGTGCCAGTAATGTTCTATTTATTTCTCAGTCTGGATGCTGGGTACATGGGCATATTCACTTTGTGAAAATCTGTAGCTGCATACTTCTGACTAATGTACTTTTGGTATATATTATACTTCCTAAAAAGCTGACTTTATATTGTTTAATGGGTATAGCGTTCACAGGATAAAAGACTTCTGGAGAAGGGTTGCACAATAATGTAAATGTACTTAACAGTACTGAATTATACACTTAAAAATAGTTAAGATGGTAAATTTTCTGTTATGTATATTTCACAATGAACAATTTTGAAATGTTTACTTTGGAAATGAGAGGCATTAAGATATTAATATTAAAGATAGGTGCCTCTAAATAACACATAGGAAAAATCAAAGTCAAACTCATAGCCCATCATTAGAGAAATTCTGCCTCCCTCCACTTCAGGCTGTGCAAAATTGTCACTCAAATTGATAATATATGGAACACCATACTAAGAAATCATAATTCTTCAACAGTAAGGCAGTATTCATCATAAGGTATATCATTGATTTAATAATAGCTTTTGGATGGAAACCTCCCTGTGTTTATACTCACTTGTAGACGTATCTGAATAAAAAAATGTGTGTGTGCCTTACAATAGAGCAAGTGTGGGATAACTACAAAAATGGAGAAAGATGAACTGGTTTGCCTGGGCTTGGAATGTAAATCTAATGCCTTAAGGTAGAGCTATCCATCACT
Organism: Lontra canadensis; assembly: GCF_010015895.1. Classification (NCBI taxonomy): domain Eukaryota; kingdom Metazoa; phylum Chordata; class Mammalia; order Carnivora; family Mustelidae; genus Lontra; species Lontra canadensis. Next base: position 27,768,707 of record NW_022630996.1, read on the forward strand.
TGCACTTATGGGATCTTGACCACAAGAGTATTCATGATTATGAGAACACCGTCCAAAGAACACCAGCATTATAGGGGATAAAATTTATTCTAATACTGATTTATTTATATATTGATAAAATAGGCATAAACACACACTCTAAGTTTCTTGGAGATTCAAGGTTATGAAAGTACAGTCAGTCCCTGAAAAAGGTGTGGTTTACAGGGATGAGGTGTCTGTATTTTATCTGAGGTAGAATCATGCACTTTCCACACTGGCATGACTAGATAACATTCGAATAAGTGCACACATGTACATTTCCACAGAGAGAAAGAAAAACAACTATTCAGCTCTTTTAGTCAAGTTGACTGTTGCAAGCCTACTGGTTGAAAGGAGTCTCTATGTTTTGTTGTATTTGATCAAAGGCTGTTTATCCTGGCCAAAGGGCCACCATGAATCCACAAAGAACTTCTGGAATCTTTGGGCAGATTTAGTGTTTCAGGTGTATGGCTTGGGGAAGGAATGTAGGGTTGAATTTGGGCCCTGACTGCCTGGTAACCTGGGGCTCTTATGTAGGACATACACTGGATTAGTGGTGAAACAGAGTTGCCATCTTTTCTGGCCTTTATGTTGATGCCCGAACGTCAGAGTTTCTTGCATAAGATTATCGGTATGTGATGATATATCTTAATGACAGGCAAAGAAACAGAGGCTTGATTGAGTGTAATGTATATGACACTAGAAATAAATGTTACCTTTGCTTCATGGATAGGCAATATTTGTTTTTAAAGAGACTTTAAAATATATTCTTTGAAAATATATTTGGAACAGTTGAATGGGTTTGCCTTTAATGAATGGTGGAAACGTGGAGAGGAGGAGGGTTTTGGGGCTTCAGGGTTTTGATACTCCTGCCAGAGAGGCATGCTATGCTCATAAATTATGGAACTTTTCCATGTCCAGAGTGGGTGACTATAACCTTTCAGATTTATATGTAATAAACTGACTCTTTTTTTTAAAAGGCTGTACACAGAAATGCCACTTAATGTTCGCAGAGATGATTTAAATTCTATCATGTGTATCTTAAAAATAGGTGCATTAAGAAGAGCCCCCCATTTTTTTCACTCAAAAACAAAGGGTCTGTAGCGCTTGCTTTTTTTTTTTTTTTGAACTGTAATGATTCTGAATTATTTTTGATTAACAAAGAAAACGGCCTGCTACTTCAGCGTCTGTGATTACATTTCAGTACAATAGAGAGAAGTCACTAATGGGTACCTCTGAGGTCAGGACTGAGACTGTAGTGTTCAAATTTGTTTATTAATGAGCCCAGGACAGGGATCTCCTTCTAGGATGTCAAGATTTGTTAATAAAACAAAATCTAAAGTACCGTTAAAACATTACACAGCAGACTATCTAAGAATATAATCCTAATGTATAGCCTCTGAAATAAGCAACACTCTTCCAAATGCCCGGGACCTGTATGCAGGGGGAGAACTTAATCAGAGAAACTGCCACTCTCTCATCAATGGCAGGAGGAAAATGGGAAATTCAAGATGCAGAAAGGAACTGCTGCAAATATATGTGCACTTTTGGTCACTGCTTTTTGATGAAGAAAATATTGTGCATAATAACTTGAGAATGTATTTAACATAAATTATATTTGCATAAATTATGTTTATTCATATGGTCAGGTACATAATGGCTTGCTTGATAAATGGCTGATTAGTCTTATAATCAGCCCAAGAGGGACCTGCTTCAAAAAACTCTCTCCTGGGGGCGTCTGACTTTCTAGGTATTTTCCATTTTGCCTCTAAATAGTGAAACATTGCCAGATTTGGGCACCCCCAATAGCTTTTTTCCCCACTTCCAGTCTGGAATCTGGGCATTATGTCCTCAGGCTGGAATGTCTAAAGAAATCACACAAACCTCGAAAGCACAACCAACGGGTCAGTGCAATACCCACTTCAAGGAAAGGTGGGTTTTCCTAAAGAAAAAATATTTCGAGGAGACCAGGATTTCTTTCATAATATAAGGAAAATGTGATATTTCTGATAAGGAGAAATAATTACTGCAGATACCAGCACTTTTAATTGCTGTGTTTTAATACCAAGACTACCAACTCTACCTGATGTCCTACATGAGACACTTAGATGTAGAATGTGCCTTCAGGACTATGGGGAAAAAAATCTGAAATATTTCCCTATGGATAGGTAGCTTTATTCTGGTGTAACGGGTCTGATGTTTTCACTTCATGTCTTGCCTCTTAATAATATTCCCAATTATTATGACTAACTCTTTCTTCAAATGGATTTCAATTGCCACATATTCTGGGAAGTTTCTCCTAACTGACCCCACCAGGAACTCCCAGTCTGAATATGCAATCCTCTTATACATTCCAATATGAACTTGTATTCTTCAGTATTGCTGTAATCAAGATGATCAGGATATTTGTCAATCCTCACACCTACTTTTTTGGCTTCCCATAAGGTAATCTTTTGAGGATTAGCCCTGTGGATCCTTGCATTTCCTGCAAGGCTAAACAGAATACTTATCCCTTCTCTGACATTCAACTAATGGTGAATAAAAGACCGAAATCCTTACAAAGCAATCTACCTCTATTACATGCCCATGTAAATACTCTCTGTTTGCTGAACTTGGTATCTGGGTATACTCGCCTCTGTTCTTGCCATTATCATAAAGTTCTCTCAGGAAAGCAAGTAAATCAGATTGTGAAAATAAGAATCTTCAGTACTGTTAGGTATAAAGTTCTGAGATCAGTATTATTTCACCGGAGCCATAGATCTGGGTTCAGGTGTTTAATACCATTCTCTTTCTGATAATATAATGGAAAAGGTTTGTGGGTTCAAGAAAATAGAAAAATTAATATAGATATGTAGTGGTTAATTAACAACATGGGAAGTTAATAGCATAAAGCCTGTAGCAAGAAAGTATTATAATTAAGATGGAGAAATTAAAATAGCATAGGATTTTCACCTTTCTCTCGGTTACTAGGCAGGAATGACCAATTAGGGCAGGTATTATATAATCAGTTTTATGAATCATAAGCATGCCAATTCCTTATTATGACTGTTTCCTTATAATATAAGTTCATTATGTTATAAATAATATGTACTTGCTCCTTGCAAAGATGAACAGAGCTTTAAAGGTCAAAGTACCAGATTTGAAATCACTGTTTTTAATAAAATGTATATGGCTTACAGTGTCTGCCCCTTCTTTATTTTGACTTTTTCTTTTTCTTCAAGCAGCTTACAACCCTAAGAAAGTATCTTTATCTATTGAAAATTCTATATATACCTCCAGGGGCATAAAATGCAGACTAAATTCTACCTGATGGCATTTAAAAACTAGGTAAAACCTCAATTCAGTCTTTGGAGTTTTAACAGAAGTGGTGCCCAAGTAGGAGATGTCAACAACATAATTTAGTTCAACATACATATATTCTTAGGAATACAGACTTTGCTTAAATACCTGCTGCCTTCAGAAGCCTTCAGTGAAACACTGGAAGCAAAGTTTTACTCCCCAATGTTGGTGTTTTAAATAATCCCATTATTAGAACTGGCTCTCAGTTATTGCTTTGTTTTTGCAAACTTCTTATTTATTTAGTATACCTTACTCATTTACTTTATGTCTATGTTATGGAACAATGGAAGAGCTTCAAAATGAGAATACTCAACATTGTGTCTTTCCCTGCTCAACAGTATATTCAATCTGTCATCCATTTGCTAAACTTGGTTGAAATAAAGCACTGATCAGGCAGCTGTGAAAAATGTGTAACAATACTAATTATGATTGACAGACTAATTAAGTTGGAGGTGGGGGTAAGGGTGGGTCGGGCAGCCCAACATAGATGATTTCCTAAACTGAACTTTCCATTAACCCCATAAGCCCCTTAGCAGAGTTAATATGTAGACTTGGGATTTTTTTTTTTTTCCTTAAAAGAGTTCATATTCTATATCATTCATTATATAGAAGAATTATATAGACATTAAATATTAGAAATAAACTAGTAAATTGAGAATGCATGTTAATATTGTTAAAACAGGCCACATTTTGACATATAATAATAAACCAGCTATGTTATTGATTTTTGAAATGTATATATTGGCATCTTCAATTTTCTGAAAGATATTTACTTCACAAAATAGGTCTTTATAATTCACATAATAGAAATGCTTCCAAAAGACACATGGAAACTTTTTAAGGTACGTTTAACTGAAGACCTTCATAATATTTAAAGACCTGACTTGCCAATGTTTAATGGGTCAATCAACTGATAAAGATATATTTAGTGCCTATACTTTTTTAGCATCATTAAATGGAATCTAATTTGATTGCAAACTGTTTCACTACAATCTACTGCATTTGATTGCTTGTTGAATTCTTGATAAAGATTCTGGCAATTTAAATTGGTATTACGTAGTGTTGAACAATGGTTCCCAAAAATGAGTTACAGGAGAAAAGATACTCTGCATGAAAGGGGATTTGAGGCCAGGTAAATAGGGGAGATACTCAAAATGTGAAGATTCAAAGTGGGGATTACAACGTTTGGCTCATCTAGAAGCATACAAATAGTCTATAAATAACGCTAAACTACATAACTTCTTTAATAGTAAAAAAATGCAAATTAACATAATGATAAATAATTTTTGATCGTATTAGGATTGTTAGAAAAAAAGATAATCTTCAGTTTTGCTAAAGAAATGAGGAAATGGAGATACCCATATATAAAACTAAGCTAAGGGCAAGCTTAGCTAGCTGTTCTACAAATTGGTACTAACTTCTGGCTGGGAGTATGTACCAAAAATATGTTTACATTTTGATCCAGCAATTCTTTGACGACTGCAACCTAAAAAAAAATAAAAATTAAGACGGCTTACGTACTCACATCAGCGCGCGCGCGTGCACGCACACAGACACACACACACACACACACACAGTTTGTAACTTTTTCTAGGCTATCTTAAAACTGTGTGATGAGATATGATTTTTGTTTATCTTTACTTTCTACTTTTCAAAACTGAAGTTTTTTAAAAGATACATAAAAATTCTTTGAAAAAATTTTTTTGAAATGCTTTTAGCATAAAATTCAAATCTCTGATTTTTAACAGTCAATATTCTAACCTTATAGAATTTACTGATACAGAATCAAAGGAACCAAACAAAGACAAGTATTTATAACCCAGTGATCAAAACCAAAGACAATAAAAACAAAGAACAGCTAAGATGACCCTCAATGTTTTATCATTCAGTCCACAAAGCTGAATTTGGTGCCTCAATTTGTTGTAAGGATAGATGAGAGCTAACTCATTATTTGAAGAAACCACTTGAGGTGAATGGACATTCGCAGAAATATCAAGCTGGTGTCAAAAGATGCCAATTTTTAACATAATAGAATGCTGCATTACTTTCATCTTCTTAGGTATGTTACTTGTACTTTTATTATTGTAATATCCATTGTTCTAAAACAATATATCCTTAAATGTAGAATCCTTAATAGTCCAAAGGGAGAGGTTAAAAGTAGTTACAGACTATTACCACCACTTGAAAGTAAATCTAGAGAAAAAAGGCTAATCGAGGAGGGCAATATTTACAGATTTGGATTAAAATAGATCAGTAAAGAAAACAGAACATGATAGGTTCAATAGACATGGGGAGTGATGCTATCTTTTGAGCGGCAAAGAAGGGAATATAAATTAAGAATAACCATTTATATTTGCTTAAAAAAAGTCTTCCCATATAAAAGGCATTATGTCTGTGGGAATTCTTATTTCTTATGGTACATATTTCATTTAAAATCAAATTAAGGCATCCAAGAGATTATTCTAGTGATCTAGATAAGCACAGAGCTAAACATGAACTCAAAATAATAAAGTAAAAAAAATACTGTTAAGAATAATACCCACCAAAAGTATTTTTTAGAATTAATAAATAATGAAGACAATGTCTCTATGTAATGTCTACACCAAGAATGCCACATAATGTAGAAGTGCTATTTCATGTATCATAACTTAAATTTGGAAAAGTATCTTTTTTAATGTAGAGAGATGTCTTACCATCTAAACTATTATCTGATTCAAATCTCATAGTAACTCTTTATATCTGTATTTAAGAAACACTATAATAGCATCTCAGCTACTTCTATCCTCTCCCTATCTGGTCCAATAAGGTAGACACTGGACACATATGGTTATTTAAGTTTAAATAAATTAAAATTATATAAAAGTAAACAGTTCCTCAATCACTGTAGCCATATTTCAAGTGCTCAATAGCCACAGATGGCTGGTGTTTTCTTTGTTGGACAGAATAGAACTGGATAGAATATACCCATCACTGTAAAATGTTCTATGGGCAGAGCTGCAGAGAATGGATGGGAGAAACACATTGTCTCCTGAGCATCGTGTAGGCTGTGCAAGAAAAGCTCATATCAATAACCAAGGTGGAGCTCTGTGCACACCTTCTGGGATCATGATCCACAGTGTGGTGATCTCCATCTTACAAATTAAGGTCCATGCTCAGGAGATAAAATGCCTTCCCTGAGGTATATGTAGTCTATGTATAACACAGAACATACATAGTATATGACAGACTCATGAACTGAATCCAATACTAAGTTCTTAGCTGGTCAGAGATCATACTCCGAAAAAGAATCTCCATGTAGCTTCCGCTCAAATGTAAGTGAACACAATTCATGACAAGGTAGTTCAGTACAATAATCACTGCCATAATTTTTCTCAAATTTTGTGTAATTGTATGACTGGAAACTATAGAGCAGCTAATCTTAAACTGACTAAATATAAATAATCTCCAAAACTATTTTGTAAAAAATGTCAGAGAAATGTTCAAGGGCTAACTGTGTTGATCAATATAGAGTAACACTAACAGTGTAACAAATTCAGTAAATCAATCATTTAAAAACCATAACCAGTTAGATAGTTGGAGTGACTATGCTATAGTTGTTAAGTTTATCAGTGTTCAATGCCAGGCCCATATAGAATAGGCATAGTGAAATTTAACTTATTCTGTTTATAGTTGGGAAAACATTGGGTATAAAGCAATAATTTTTGGTGTGTTTTTTTTGCTTTGTCTTGTTTTTGAGAGATGAAGAGTACATGGGGTGGGAGGGAGAGCAGAAGGAGAGGGAGAGAGAGAATCTTAAGCAGGTTCCACACCCATCGCAGGATGGAGCCCCACATGGGGCTTGATCTCACGACCCTGAGATCATGACCTGAGCCAAAATCAAGAACTGGATGCTTAAGCAACTGAGTCACCCAGTTCCCCTAAAGCAGTACTTTTAGATCTTTGAGCTATGTGGAAAGAAGATGACTGCTATACTGGTTTGAGCATAAAAAGCATTTTGAAAAAAGGCACTGTGTTAATAGTAAAATAATTTTGGAAGAGGAAGAGTCTGGAATTAACTTTAAAGTTTCTTTTGTTGCTTGAGATTTTTGAGTTTTATGATTTCTCTTGAGGAACTATGTAGTATGATTGTAGTATCATTCATTAAAAACAAAATAACTACTTTATTTAAAATAGATTATCTGAATTTTCCTCTCTTAGTCCACCTGTACACATCCTGAATGGAAGAAAAAAGCACACATATCTACCCCTTATCTACTTCTCCTTAGATACTAATGTATCTTCTTCCTCCTCAGAGGCCAAACACAAATGCCAGCCCTAATCATATTCTAGCAAATAATTCTTTGACATTTCTATTGCCAAAGAATTTTAGAGCCAGAAAGGCCCAGAAAAATCACAAATGACTGTAATGGGTCTTTGCATCTATCTGCTCATAAGAAGCACCACAATAGGAAAAACACTTGGAGAGTTTACACAAAACCCCCCAGGCAGCCTATAGGCAGTGGGAAAAGAGGGGTATCAGTAGACCCCTTTGAGGAGGGACTTTCTCGTCCTGATCCACAGTTTGGAGAGTCAGGTTGAAGAAACAGCAGGCTATAGGGTTTACTACAGTACACATTAAAACAGCAAAGCTCTTCCCTCCAGCATTTGGTCAAGATCATGGATTTAAATTTCCATGATAGACTGACCTGTAGGCAGAATTCTTTGGGCTATATTTTTAATATTAGGGAAGGAAAAAAAGAAACTCAAATTGTTTTTGGGAGGAATCAAAACTACCTGAGCTATGTGAATAATGAAAAATAAGTAAAATTTGTGCTCTACAAAGGAGTCTGCAAATCTGTAAGCCAGAGCACCTTCTGCTCTTTAGGTAAGGGAAGTTGATATCGGAGCCCACTGGATGCCATTTTGTGACACAGACATGTACATAGTAAGTGATCATGAATATCTATTGCCTATATGGTATTATAACATAAAGAACTATTGAATTCTGAATTAGTATAACAGAATAAGCACCCAAGACGACCTCTCTTCTCTCCCTTTGTTTTAAAAATTATAAAATTATATCGGTGCTGTGGAGGAAAAAAAAAGGGTACCAGCCGAAGATCAGAAGTTTGAGAAACCAGGTAGACATTGAGCAGATAAAAGGGCATAACTGACAAGGAGAAATATGGGGAAAAAGCAGTCCAGCATACCAGAAGCAAAGTCCTACTTCTCACAGAACACAAAGGGCAAGGATGGGCCATGGTACAATCAACCAGGGAATTAATTAAAATCCACTGTCAAGAATGGATAGGCCTAAAGCACAAAACAAAACAAAACAAAACAACAAGGAAAAAGAATGGACACGCCTATAAAACAACTACTCTTCCCACACCCTCTCCAAGACTTAGAGTGGTTTTCTCATACAAATGGCTTTTGCTCCCGGGATAAATTGAGAAGTGCATTATTAGTCTAAGAAAACAAACCAGCCTTCTAGAGAAAGCACCCAGTGTGGGTGTAGGAATGCAAAAGTTGAGCACAGAAGAGTTTACAGATGATTCCCAGCTTCAATTACAGACTTAAAAGTTAAGTCGGTCGTGCCAAATAACACTATCTTAGCTGTGCCACTGGTGGCAATCGGTTCACTCAGTCCTAAAGTGAAGCCTGTCTGCCGACACACTTCCATCTGAGGGAGATGCCTATTCTTGAAAGAAACCTACACAACCATGCAAAAAATTACCCCGGCTACTAATCTTACTATTACTCAGCCTTCATTCATATATTGAACCAACAATTAGAAACATCAGACATTGGAAGAAAACCAATAGTATAAAAAATGAAAAAGATGAACAAATGTAACATGTCTCAAAACATCAAACAGATGATTCAGAAAACAGAAGGAAGTTTTAAGAATCTTTTGATTTGTATATTCCGAAGTATTTATTGGCTCCATAAAATAAAATAAAAATGCTGGCTAGCCAGTTTTTTTTTTTTTTAAAGAGCCATCATTTCTAGCAGAGAATCAATATAGAAAAAAATAGATATTATTTGAGGAATGAAGATAACCACCAGAAGAGTTCAAAATAATAAAATTAGCAAAAATTGTAGGTGGTGAAAAATTACTAAATTTCTAATCTTTACAGCAAGGAGTCAACATCGTCTACCTATAGTTGATGAATCAAGAAACAGAAGCAGCATGTTTCATACATAAATGCTACAGGAGTTCAGAGGAAACAACAAATTACTTGGGGGCAAAAATGACATTGATTGAAATCAGTTTAAGTTTGTGTATGGAGACAGCCAAACCAAATGTCCTGCTTAAGAGGAACATTCAGGACTCCTTTTCATTTCACGAACACACGCAAATACTAGCATATATTCAATATGCTTAGAAATTTTTCTAATGACAAATCTAAAGCAGTAACTAACCCCCTGCTTATTGACAAATATTGGAGAAAAGCAATTCCCTTTCAGATTCCAGACAGCAGCAGTCTTGGGGAAAATGACTTGTAAGTTTCTTGACTGTTTCACTTTCTATATTCAAGAACAACAACAAAAAACAAAACAAAACAGGAGCTGGGGAAAAAGATATTTCTTAATGTTTTTGATCATTTCATATATACTTTTAAAATACTGTGCAGCAATTATTTAATTTTTTAAAAATTGAATTCAACTATGGGGTTCAGACTAGTTCAAATACTGTATGAGTTTAAAATAAATATCAGTGGGAAAAGATAGGATCAGGAGGGAGACAAACCATAGGAGACTGTTAATCTCACAAAACAAACTGAGGGTTGCCAGGGAGGGGGGTAGAGGGGTAGGGAGAGTGTGGCTGGATTATGGACATTGGGGAGGGTGTGTGCTATGGTGAGTGCTGTGAAGTGTGTAAGCCTGACGATTCACAGATCTGTACCCCCGGGGCTAATAATACATTATATGTTAATTAAAAAAATAAAATAAGTAAAATAGAAACTGAAAAAAAAATCAGACACTTTAAAATGAGGATGAGAATTTCAAAACCATCAATAAGACACCAAGAATGATGGATTTTATTATCTCATGTTTACCAAATCAGCAGCTGATTTGAACTTTGCGAAACTGTTGGATAACTAGTAAGAGAATCATTTCCTTTTCCTATTCACGTTTAGGAAATACTTCTAAATTTCTACCCTTGCTATGCCTTTTCTCAAGTATTTTATTCACATGTTGAAAATACTGACAATCAATGTAACACAAACTGAATTAACCATAATTTTATGAAATACTATGGCTTTGTGTATTTAAAGTTGGGTCATTTGTACAATTATCCTGGAACTTAGTGAGAATACTGAAAAATCTAAATTTTTATTATGACTTAAATAATGAGTGCCTACTAAACTCAGCCTTTAACTAGTAATGATTAATTAGGCTTTAATAATACTCATACTAGTAGTACTTTGTTACAAAAGCTGCTTTTACTAGTATGAACTATGATTTATAAATGCATTGCAATACAAAAACATTTTGTGCTAATTCAAGAAAAATTGTTTATAGGAAGCACTATGTTGTTACAAATATGTTTAAGCATATATAGAAGAACAAGAACATGAACTATATTGTTTGGAATCTTGACATCCTGATATATTTCAAATGACTGTTCTAGGGGAAAGCTTTCATCCAAAATTTCAGTTAAAATGGAAATACATCCAATCAAATAGTGATATATATATATATATATACATATATATATATCAGCATTCTAGGATTAAGAAACACATAAATTAGTATAACATACAAAAGCACTTTATTTTTTAAATTATTAAAGTCAAAGAAATGGTTAATGAGTAACACTATGACAAGTCATTATTAAATGTATTATAAGATGCAAATATTGTTAAAATATATGTGCATATTTAATGTATGAGTTAAAGTCATCAGCATTCTGTATAGTGTCATTTAATTTAACAAATGATAATAAGGTATTTATAAATGGAATCTTCATAGAAGAGTAAACATCACTAAAAATATTTTCAATAACCTACACTACAGTAAATCTCTTTATCCTCCCTATATCCCACAGATGATCTTTTTACTCCTGAAATACTTACAGGACGTATTTGATATTAAGTGATATACAAATTTTTTAACATCATGATGTAAGTAGACCTTCAGTTTAACCATTGTATCTTTCCGATATTCATAAATTACCAGGTGAAAAATTCAGTCAAGCCAGTTAGTAGCACTTTGTAGACAAAACTCCAGAAGTATTATATTACTGAAATAATCTTACTTTTAAACTCAATTTACTCAACACAACTGGTTTGTGCAGGCACAATTCTGTCCTTCCCACATGCATACAAAGCAGCAAAATAAATATCTAATACTGTTAAATATAATCACAGAGCATTAAACTGTTTCCCCCTGACTTTTAATTATTATATTAAACATTACCCCTAGCTATAAGGATCACAAATATTTCTTTAAATTTTAAATGCATATGGGGGCACCTGGGTGGCTCAGTCAGTTAAGCAGCTGACCCTTGATTTCAGCTCAGGTCATGTTCTCAGTATTGTGAGATTGAGCCCAGCATAGGGCTCTGCACTGGGTGTGGAGCCTGCTTAAGATCCTCTCTTTCCCCCTTCCTCTGCCCCTCCCCCTCCCCTGTCTTAAAAAGATCATAAATGTTTCTACACACTATCTTGTAGTGATCTGTGTGTATTGTATCTGTATATAACACGCACGCACAGAATATTCATTTTCTAAAAGTTGAGCTTTAGAACGATGCTTCTTAATCTTCAAGGAACATATATATTGGCTAAGGATCTTGTTAAAATGCAGATTGTGATTCAGTAGGTCTGGAGTGGGGCCCAAGAGCCTGCATTTCCAACTAATTCCCAGGTGATGCTCCTGGCCCAGGGAACACATTGTGTAGAGAGGCTCTTAAATAAGTGTCTCCTAATCTTGACTAATCCTCAGAATCATCTGGAGCAGTTGGTAGAGAGACACTGAAAATAACAAATCTCTTGTTTGAGGTGAGACGTAGAAAACTGGCCAGATGGCTCACCTAAGTTCAAAACATTGATTTCAAAATGAGAAAACTTAACAAAAACTCTCTACATTCTTAAAAGTCTCACTCTTTCCAACAATATTTACATACTTCAGAAATTTTCTTGATCAGTAAGGAAAACTACCATCAGAAGAAAAAAATTGGAGGAAAAAAATGAATATTATCTACCATTATGTTTACACTAAAAAAATTGGTACTTCCTTCCTGATTCTATGAAGAGATATTTAGATTAAGCAGTATAAATGACAAAAGAAAACAAAATTCTACAGAAGCAAAACAAAAGGAGAGGACCCTGTTAAGTACTCACTACAGGCCAGATACTCTTGTGCATTTCTCGTTAAGTAGCTTGGGAAAATGAAATTATTTCCCCCAAAGTAATCAGACTCTAGAAGAGAAAAAGGTGGAAACAAATTTTCATTCCATACAGATTTTAGGTAGCAAGCTGAAACTGCCTTCACCAGGACAGGATTTGGGTTCTGTGAACTCTACCACCCCAGAAAGCAGAGAGGACAGAGAGACTTGAGTGGTCAAAGGCCTAGGGGTGGGCAAAGGTTTGGGGATATTTATTTGGCAGAGTGAATATTTTGATTATTTCTGAGAGTCAGTTAAAAAAAGGAATAACAAGACCTGGCAGGAGGGGGAGATCTTAGAAAAATAGCACAGATTCAGGAACGCCCAATAAATGTTTCGACTGTCAAACAGAAAAGACTTAATGAGAATAGAAGATTTAATGAGAGTAAAGCGTTGGTTCCAGAAAGATAAAGAAAATGTAAACTTATAGAAGAAAAAGAGAAAGTTGTTAGAATTGGAAAAAAAAAAAAAAAGGCCAACAATCAAACTTTGAGAGCATGAGTTGGAATAGTGCTGGTGATTGTCAAATCTTTTTTGTGTTCTTGTCTGAAACGGGCAGAGCTGAAAATCCCTGGTTTACAGGAGGTGGAGAAAAGCGAAGTTGAAGTGTTCAAGGCAGCTAATAGGATTCAAATATTCAGGCACTCTTCTAATGTGGGGGGTGGGGTGGGGGAGATTCCTTCTAAATCATATTTATAGGGAAGTAATTAAAACCCCCAGAAAAAGCCACAGACAGACCGGAATCTGAATCTCGGCTTAATCATTTGCTAAAACATGACCCTAGGTAGATTATTTTACTTCTCAGTTAAGTCTGTTTCCTCAATAGAAAAAAATATATGTAAATAGCTATAATAAAAACTACTAAGGGTGGGGGTGCCTGGGTGGCACAGTCAGTTGAGCATTCCATTCTTGGTTTCAGTTCAGGTCCTGATCTCAGGGTCTTGAGATGGAGTCCCATAGGGCTCTCCACTCAGCCAGGAGTATGCTTCTCTCCTTCTGTGCCCCTCCCTGCCCCTGCTCACACACTCATGCTCTGTCTCTCAAATAAGATAAATAAATCTTAAAAAAACAAAACAAAGGGCGCCTGCGTGGCTCAGTGGCTTAAGCCTCTGCCTTCGGCTCAGGTCATAATCTCAGGGTTGTGGGATCGAGCCCCACATCGGGCTCTCTGCTCAGCGGTGAGCCTGCTTCCCCCTCTCTCTGCCTGCCTCTCTGCCTACTTGTGATCTCTCCCTCTCTCTCTGTCAAATAAATAAATAAAAATCTTAAAAAAAAAAAAAAAAAAAAAAAAAAGAAAAAAAAACCCAACCCCCCCCCAAAACCAAAATTATTGCAAAGTGTGGTTATTCCTCGAAGGCTGGGCTTCTGCCAAAGAGACCACATTATGATTTTGTCTCCTAAAACCTGACATAGTCGACAGTTTCACCAAAACTCCAGTAAAGGCAAAACAGAAAAACTATTTAATTCAGTTTGAAGAGCTTCAATAAATTTGCTTAGCAGAGAACTGAAAAAAGTGATAAAGGAAAAGGATTTTTGTTAGCATGTTAAAAGGAATTATTTTCGGCAGCAATGACATAGGAACTTTTTGGTCAGAAGTCATGGAATCATTTGGGGGAGATTATACTTCCAACAGTTTATCACCAATTCTTGAAATTCTACTATTTAAGGTCTACTTTGTAAAGCAGAAATATCAGCTGCTGTAAAAGGCTCCAAAACCAAGGTCCTTATTTGTATCTCTCTTGGTTTTCCTTATGCTTTAGTTCTGATTTTATGAAGAGAAAGACGTTTTTTTTTTGTTTAAGGATATGTTACCCTGTCATACCCTTTGTATCCAAATTGTGTAGTACTAGGTGCAGAATTAAGCAATTAAAAGTAGGTGTAAGGGCAATTTCAGTGGTTGAGTTATTGAGTTGTTCTTAAAATGTAATACTGTCAATACAGTGGAAAAAAGATGATCATATTTCTGCATATATTTCATTCTGGTTGCATGTCTGCTTTCACTAAAAGGTTTTTCTAAAAAGTGAAAAGCTTTATTTGATTAATTACTAAAAATTAACTAATTACTTAAAAAGTTCAAAATCTTCATGTATCTAAATGTTTCATAAAATAATTAATGTTCTTCAGATATATATTAATCCATCTTAAATTTCTGAGAGAAAGGAAAGAGCACTCATCTTGTGACCATGCTATTAGTCTTTTATGAGAAAATCACCGCTAAGTTTAAATTCTAATGAGTAGTTATCTTTTTGGCTAATAATTTCCTAATGTATAACAAATATGGTCAAAGTAAAGCTCTCATAACTAGAAAATTTTAACAACCACGAAAATACTCTTCCCTTTTTGGGCACCATTTGTCATAGAAATAGGAATCCCTAAAAGGTGATACGAAGTTCAAACATAGATGTCATGACATGGGGAGAGGGATACAGTGACAGTCACAAGGCATTAACAGATTGAACAAATAATGAAAGACAGGTAAAAACCCAGCTATGAGTTTACTCATCATCAAATTTCCATTCAATTCCAATGAAAGTGGGTTTTGATTCCCTTTCAAGGACTACCTCCATCTGTGCCCTGGATGCCAGCATCCAACCCCCATCATCTTTCATTTCTTTTTTTTTTTTTTTTTTAAAGAATTTCCTTCTTTTTTTTTTTTTTTAAAGGTTTTATTTATTTATTTGTCAGAGAGAGAGAGAGAGAGAGAGTGAGCACAGGCAGATAGAGTGGCAGGCAGAGGCAGAGCGAGAAGCAGGCTCCCTGCTGAGCAAGGAGCCCGATGTGGGACTCGATCCCAGGACTCGGGGATCATGACCTGAGCCGAAGGCAGCCGCTTAACCAACTGAGCCACCCAGGCGTCCCATCATCTTTCATTTCTTGTTTCAACTCTTTACTCTACTCCTTCTTTCACTTTTAATCTTTTCATCTCCACTGTCTCCTTCCCTAAAGACCTTTCCTCACTCATGCTCCCCCTCAAGGCCCCATCCTATCATCTCCCTTTTAATCTGCATTTCTCCCAAAGGGCCAGAGCCCTTTGTCACCTCTACATGAACTCCTTCGGTTGCCATGTAAGTCATCGACTGTATTCTGTTGAAAACACTCTTGCCAAATCTGTAACTTGCTTCAGGTCTCATCCTCGTTTTAAAACCACTCCTCTGTCTGTAACAAGGCTTTGAATAATCTCTTAGCTTGTTAAAAATCTCTTCTGTTGTCCATTGAACCCCTGCTCCTGGTTCTTTGCTGTGTTATGGATTCACTTTCTTTACTGGTTCTTCTTTTTTCCCTTAGCCAATATCATGATTTGTGACTTATCTGTGGTCATCTTCCTCTTCACAGTCTCATTGAAAATAATGGACTCTGGTCTCCCGCATATGGTATGACTTCCAAAAATTCATCATCTCCAACTCATCGCCAACAGCCTGCTGAACATGGATATCCCACTGGCAATGCAAATATACTTCTCAAACAACATTTTCATTACTTCCAACCGCTTTCTGCCTACCATCGAACCTATTATTCTTTCTGGGTTCTAGATATCACCAGGCTCACAGTCAACCAAATCCAAATATCCAGGCACAGATTTTTTTCTGTTTCTCTAATTAGCAACATAACATTTACAATTGTATTCTCCCCTAACTCTGTCCTCTTAACTTTTTGCCCTGTCCTTCTCCTAGTTAAGATTACCATTATTATTTTTGGGGGTAGCATCCTTTAACCTAGACACACGATTCCAGTATTTTTCTAGTTCAATCACTTCTTCCTAATGTTCCTAAGGATATTTTTAAATAGGAGAGTCTGGCTATGTTACATTCACTTCTTTGCTCAAAAATGTATTTTTTAAAGATTTTATTTATTTATTTGACAGAGAGAGGCAGCAAGAGAGGAACACAAGCAGGGGGAGTGGGAGAGGGAGAAGCAGACTTCTCACCAAGCAGAAAGCCTGATTTGGGGCTTGATCCCAGGACTTTGGGATCATGTCCTGAGCCACCTAGGTGCCCCTCTTTGCTCAAAATCTTACAGAATATTTAAAGTTCTTTAAAAATTCAAAACTTCAACTTTTGGCCTTGGTCCATATATTTAAAGACTACATACGCCAACTTTTCCTGAAACATTCTCCAATTTCTCAGATACAATAAGTGTAGCCTTTGAAAACTACCCATCTTTTTCTTTTCTCTCTTCTGTAAACTTGCTGATTCTGTTCCCAGTGTCTAGAATATTCTCTATACTTTCAGTGTGATGAATTTATGTGTTTTTTCCCCAAAACTTCATCTCAAATAAATCTCTTCCATCTACCTGTCCCTAATTCCTCAGTACAGTGATTAAGTCTATCTTTACAACTTGCTTGATTTTTTGAGTACAAAATTACACACTTCCCATCTTCACAGTCTACACTTCTCAGATGCATGTGGTTACTCATTAGTTTACTGAAAATTTTTTTATCATTGTGAGTTATAACAGTATGTGTTCAGTGAGTATGTGTTGAATGGAACCGTATCAGAGCCATATCAGAGGGCTAAGAATAATTCCAAAGTGTGGACTGGATAACAAGACCAAAAAAGGGATTAATCAATGTGGACTGCATTGGTGAAAATGCATTCATGTGGGATAGTATTGAACTGGGATTTTATAACTACTGGAATTTGACAAGCAGGAAAGAACAGAGAGAATGATACAAAATGATAATAACACAAGAAAAGGAATAGCAAAAAAGGAGTATTGTATGTTTTGGACATACATAAAGGTGTATCAGTTAGGACCCAATGTTTTTGTTTATGAAATAACAGGGGATAAGTTTGGCAAAGAAAAAGCCCAGTTTTGGGGAAGTACATGACTATAAAGCTTTATCCAAGAGACAGTGGGCAGCCACTCAGGACTGTTTAGAAGTTATAAGTAAGAAGAATAGGAACAATTATTTATCTTATGATGATATCAATTATAATATTATAATAAACTATATATAAAACTATATAAACTAAAATAGTATGTACTAATTTAAAATGGTGGAAGTGATTGTTCCAAGTACTTGTAAGACTTTTCTAGAACCATAATGTCTGAACAGAATTCAAACCTTGTATTCATTTCTATGAGTGCTATGAATATATTTTATAGGATCAAAATTGCATGTTACAGACTTAGCATTTTAGTCTGATGAATTCAAGCATCCAATCTGAGCTTTTCCTATTTAAATGTTTGGTATTTCAGTATCACACTTAAAGTATTGTCATGTCTTCTGTTATTTGGATTTTAAGATCAGGATGGCATAACAGACCTACTAATCACTTTTTCTCGATTGTTAAGACATAATATTTATCTGGGAGAGAGTAAACAGACAAGCTAAAAAGCTGGGGGACTTCTTTTTGGTCATCTCTATAGAGCAACTGATCTTGGTCAGATGTGTAGTCTAAATAAATATAAAATGATTGTAAAGAATTAAGATTTTGTTAACCATTAAGTTTATTCCTTTAAACATTAAGAACTAACTTTGGAATGCCCTTTATACCACGGTAAGGGTTACATGTCTTTTTCTAGCTGAAGTCCTATTAAAAAATTGTAAGCAATAAATCAACAGTCTTGGATTTTATGAAGTCATGTTTCTGGGGGAATCATTAAAAATCCTTGTTCTTTTTCTAAAATCTCTACATATAAATAAAATTATCTCATAGATCTGACTGAGATCTTAAACGTGTTCTCAACAAACTGCAAATAGTCAAGTAATATGTATGGTAATTTCAAAAGTGATCACAAAATCTATCTGGTTTTTGAAATCTTTTCATAGGTAAATGTGAGTAGCAACATCTGGAAAAACTTAGTGTTTTCCTTACATATAGAATTAAAGTTAAAATACACAATCTGTGAAAATTAATACACACGAACCATGGCTTAAGACTAAAGAATTATCAGGTCATCAATAGCTCCCCCTTGAATTCCATGAATACTGGAGAGATATTAGGGGAGTCACTTAGATTCTTTATCACTGTTTTCTCAACTGTAAAATAAAGTATTTGAATTAGATGAAACATAGGGCTTCTTTTAGCTATAATATTCTATCAGTCCATAGAGGATGGAAACGCATGCTGGGCACACATCCCCTTTCTCTTTATTTTGGCTATGCAGTAACAGGGCACAACCCTTCTAATACTGCATAGCCAAAATAAAGAGAAAAGGGATGTGTGCCCAGCATGTGTTTCCATCCTCTATGGACTGATAGAATATTATAGCTAAAAGGAGCCCTATATAGATCATATATAAGGAGACAAAGGCAGGCATGCAAAAAAGTATATTTGCCAACCTTAAATGAGTATATGAGATATGCAACTTACAGGGAACAAGGATTCAGAGTGAAACAGAGATAAAACAATAGTGTACTTGTTACTCATATCATTTCATTTCTTTATTTCAACTTTGTATTAATTACTTATCAGCAAAATAATCACTAGGTATGCATATATGATGCTGTAGGAAAATTTAAGCTTGTTTATCAAGTTTTAATGGCATAATTTTGTCAACACTCTCTCTCCCTAAAATTACACAATCAATGTGAATTTATGAATGATGCTTAATTTAATGAGAATTTATCTGATATTTACCTGATACCTTCCCTTCAGCATAATATCTCTTAAGATACTCTTACTTGAGAGTACTTAAGTGAGAATTCTCAAGGTCTCTTATTCCTATTCTATATTGTCTGTTTTAGCCAGACTAAATATTTTATATATAAAATTCTAAATTAAAATTAAGGTATTATATTGTTACTCTGAAAATATTAAATATACAACCCAAGTAATCTGGAGCATGATGTTATAACTAGTATTCTGGATTTGAAAGGTAGATTGCTTCTGCCAATATTACAAAATATCTCATCTTACCTCTCTTAAGAGAGAACAGGAGGAGTATCTGCTGGAGTAGTAATTACAACTTCAGGGAAAAGAGCTTGGGAACATGGTTGCAAGAGCCTAAGCGTGTCATGTTGTTTTTAATGTTAAATATGACAGAAGTTCCATCTCGAAATCTTTAACTTAGTATAAGGCTTTTATTCTTTATCTTACCAATAAGGTGAATTTACTTGCATCAAAATTATCATTCTGATAAAGGATATGATTAATTGGAAAGTAAGCATGTGCAATTTTATCTAAGTTGTTTGAATCATTATATGATTACAGCATGACAGAACTCTGATAATGTAAGCTTTCTGAACTCCACTGAATAAAGATTTAAAGTACAGCATGCAGTTTTAGGTTGAAGTCTTAATGTCAATGGGAATTATATGCTGCTTAACATGACATCCTATGTATTAAAATCACATGAAAAATCCAGTTATTTAGAAATATTTTTGAAGTAAATACATTGCAGCATGAATGGTGCCAGTGATAAAAATTTGATGTCTCTAATTTGTTAATCCTATGCATAACAGATAACTCATTTGACTAATGAAAATTACAAACACAAAAAAATGTAACTTGAAAGGAAGACAACAAAAGTGAATAGCGTATACAAGTCAATAAAAACACATATACATTCTTTTACATTATTGGTCATTAAATATGTATATGTATGCATGTATGTTTGTGTGTGTGTGCACACTCACGAGTCATGAAGATTTCTACACAAGGATGACTTGTTTTTTTGTGCCTTGTGCTTACTATTATGCTAAAATGATACAGAAATATACAAAGAACAGAAATACAAATAATAAATACGGAATATACATTTTTTAAGTCTTTAGAAATATGCAAGAACTATAGTGAACTGTGAGAAGTTAGTGCAGATTATATTTCATATTTGTAGAGACTTACTAATATTTCATTACAAATAACTTTAAAATGTGAAAGGAAACATATAGTCTATCTGAATGGGCACCGTAAATTCACATTATTGCCACATACATAGTCTAGTGTGTGTATCAATTTATTTGATGAAAAACATATTAACAACAACAAAACCAGATAACTAAATAAATAGTCCTTTCCTCAGCTCCTGATTTCTGCCATACTGATGCTTTGGTGAATCATCAAGGGGAATAAATTATTCATTATAAATTTCAAAGAGGAGCCTCCATTGAAAAAGCTCTGCTACTGGTCCTTTTTGGAACCAACATCAAGAGAATTCGTTGCAATCTCAAATATTGCAATAAAATAGAAGGTGAGAGGCAACCACTCAGGAGAGGTATCTAGAATGAACTGAGCTCAGGGAGCTACCTCCTAGCTGAGTGAGGTGTGTAAAGATAATTATTAATATTTGAATTACACTTGGAAAGAAAAAGATTAATCAAGAAGTTGCATACAAATGTCAACCAAGGTTTTAAAAACAGAAATCTTTATTCTATTTCTGACAAAGAATCTGGAAGGTTTTTAACAGTAGCCCTAAACATGGTTACCATATTACAACTCCATGGCATTAACAAAATCAGCTGTAGAGTCCAGGTTTGAAATATTTGGTTATCCTAAGGCTTATTTCATACCAAAGGACCTCAAACAAAAACTACTCAAAATGAACACGATTAATTAACAAATCTAATTTGTACTGCTTTATAATCAATTCAAGTGTACTCTACTACAACTTTACACTAATAGTGAAGAGTTAAATCTAGGTTTTATAGAAAGGGCTCTAAAAAAAGATACCACAATATTATCCCTGGTTAACTACCTATAGCATGTTAGTTAAAATTGTCAATACTATCAATCAATAGTAATTTACCTTTAACTCCTGGTTCATCTCTGATAATAAATTTAAAATAGGTAAGGAAGAAAAAACACTGGAGGTAATCTGGCACTGCCCCATCTATGTATATCCTAACTTCATATCTTGGTGTGCTCTAGCTGGATACAAACAATTAGGGGTACAATCACTTTTCCTAATCTTCTTTGGCAATGGTTTTCCTTGGCTGCCAGAGGACCTCATTTAGATCTGGTGAGGAAGGATTCTTTATCTTCCACTTAACAAATCAGAAAACATTTGGACAACACTGATTTTTGTGAGTGAATAAGTCAGTGTTTAATGTAAATTAATGAATATAAAGACTTTCCTCTCATTAAGGAACATTTCCATCTGTCTTAGTCATGCTTCAAGGTGCAATGCCTAATGCTTATTTAGTGTTAATACCAAATATGCACTTAAATTTACATCAAACAGAATTGCCTTTTTAGTCCAACCAAGAGTGTATTGATGGTACTACAGCTACTGACTTGAATATCTACTGCACACTATGAGTTAGTCATCACACTAACTACTTTCCAATTATAAAATTTAATCCCCATTACCACACTATGAGGTAGATTATTATTATCCTAATTTTACAGATTGAGAGCATGAAGCTAAAAAATGTAAGTAATTTGTCCAATATTCGATCTAGAAAGATGATTCCAGAGCCCATGGGATAGATGATTTGCTGCGGGGTAGAATTCGTGTAAAGACTAAAAAGAGAGATAAATTTGGATAGAAATTAAGTGATTCTTAAATACTGTCACTCTTGGGGTGCCTGAATGGCTCAGTGGGTTAAGTCTCTGCCTTCGGCTCAGGTCAGGATCTTAGGATCCTGGGATAGAGCCCCACATTGGGCTCTCTGCCTCCCCCTCCCCCTCTGCTTGCCTCTCTGCCTGCTTATGACCTCTCTCTCTCTCTCTCTCTCTGTGTCAAATAAATAAAATCTTAAAAAAAATTTGTCACTCTCCTCTTTTCTTATTTCCTCCAACCCACAATTCTCATTGAAATAAAACATTCAGGAGGTAATCAAAACAGAATAAAGATCTGTAGGGGGGAGATTCAACGTGATCAACGCAATGTAATTTATATGGGTCATAAACCAACTGGACCAAGGCCAGCAAGTTTCATTTTTTCATAGGTCCAACAAGTTTTATTCATCAAAATACTCATTTGACCCAATGCTAAATGTTTTGAAAATAATACCCAAAAGACAAAGACTCTAAGCATTCCACTTAATTGCCTTAGCACTTGGAGCTAACGGGCAGAATCCTATGTAAAATAGTATTCATTTAGTGTAAAAACCTGTAGGCAAGACTAATAATAAGGTTATCTGCAGGTAGATGTTAATGAGGCCATTCAGACAGATGAGGTGTCAACAAGGTCTTGTTATTGGGGAGTGAACTTGGGTTACTATTGTGTGGTAGGGAAGGAAATTCAGGATCTTGACAGTTAGCCATTCATAAAGCTGCTTGATATATCATGAGGGGGGGGAAAAGCACCTATCTTATAACTAACATCTGAAAGCAAAGTAAAGTAAGTGAAGATTTTTCCAGATGAGAGTTAAATATATACCATTTGAAAAAAAAATGAGTATGAAAAGGAAGTATTGAAAAGTAATCTCTCATAAAGAAGCTCTCTTACTCTCACACTCTTTCCTTTAAAGCCAGAACTTAAAGCTTTTCCTTATAAAATTCAAAGTTACAATAAGGATATTATGTCATTATTCTTAGAATGTTAAACATACAACCTGTGGAGACCAAACAACAGGTATATAGAATTTAAGATTATAATTTTCAGGTAGGGATGATATAAGGGAGCACAATTGCTACCCTGTATTGCTATAAATTAGTCAAGGCACAATAAATATAATCTATTGTTGGATATATAAATATATGACTACTGTTCAACAATGTGCTAATAAGGAAGCACAATACTCAGATGACAGCTAATGTCTGATGGCTACTTGCATGTTAAAACACCAGAAAATGCTTCTTTGAAATATATTTTTATTGTATCTTTTGTTGGGAACTGGATGGAAGAAATGCCTGGGAGAGGATGGTATGATGGAGAGCATCTGACATCAGTTTAATATGAAATATGTAATATTACTTATTTCCTTAAGGGAATTTGAGCTTTAACCTACTTTTCGTAATTGTTAAGTGGCTTTTCTCTGAAATTTATGGCACTTTATTTCCAGCTTTTAAATAAACTTACAGGATTTTTATTTTTGAAGTTAAGAGGGAGGGAATAAAAAGTAATTTAATCTCCCAATTTGGAACAATTGCCTGAAAAATTTGGCTTTTTTCTTTGTGAAGGTTGATCAACCATGGAAGTAATATGTGTGATATTAAATTAATCCACTGATAGGGATATATGATCTCTTAAAGATTTCAGAATTAGGGGCGCCTGGGTGGCTCAGTTAGTTAAGCCGCTGCCTTCGGCTCAGGTCATGATCCCAGGGTCCTGGGATCGAGTCCCGCATCAGGCTCCTTGCTCAGTGGGGAGCCTGCTTCCCTCTCTGCCTCTGCCTGCCGCTCTGCCTGCTTGTGCTCTCCCTATCTCTCTCTGACAAATAAATAAATAAAATCTTACAAAAAAAAAGATTTCAGAATTATTACAGTGATTCACAATTTATTACACACTTCAGTTAAATAGATTATAAAGGAATGTGGCTGCCTTTAGAGACCTGTATGTATACTTTCTACACTCTTCTTCCATTTAGCCCACCAGTTATCTCATGGTGCTCCAGAGCTTAGTTGAGTACCATCTCAGAGTACTGGTACTTACGAAATATACTAAATACTAAAAGAGAGCAATGTCCATTGCATAGACATTGTCAACTGTGAATAATAGATATCATCTGTTTTAGTTTGCATTTTGATTTTAAATCCCACTAGCCACTTTAGCCTGCAGAAAGCTTATATCTAAAGTAGTCAATAAAAGAAAATAAGTACCTACTTAGTATTTAGTGTTTCCCTAGTGTTGTGAAGTCAGGAGGCATCATTTGCAGAGTCACTCAGTGACTAGTCTAAAGTATTAAGTTTGGTACACCATAGGGATAGGAGATACCTGGTATGCACTTATACTCCCTCTCCCCATCAGCCACAACAGACCTCACTAATTCATCCTGGTAGTCTTCCTGTCCCAGATACTATCCACAATCCTGACACACAGAACAACCTTAGACTCCCATTCAACACAGCCCTCAAGGCAACCACGAACAATCTGGCATATCCTTGATAAGACCAAAACACTGATGATCATAGACTTGGGCTACAAATTCAGCCTTGCCATTGAGGAATTAAATGGCCTATGGTTAAGTCATTTAATTTCTCTGTGGTTTGTTTTCATTCTGAAAACATGTCAGTGAAAATATAAAGATCTGATGCTATAGATTTATTCTTACATTAGTAGAATAGAGAATTTTTTTATACTGGTAGAAGTAGTTTTAAATAAAGAACAAACACTATTAGTAGTTTAGTCAGCTCACTCTTCAGTCTAATGAAAACAATTTTTCCATTGGGATTATTTTAGAAAAAAGTGTTACCAATTAGAAATACTGCCTTTTCCATTTTTAATGCACCATTTTCTTAAAAGTATATTTTTGGATGAATATTTATTAATAAGTTAAAGTATATAGTTATTTTTGAAGTTTATCTTAAATTCATCTCCCTTCAAAATATAGAGCAAATACTTAGAAAATTAGGTTAGTTTAGTCTTTCACCTAAATTTACATCATTCCAGCAAAACTTACCACTGCTTTTTAATTTCTGGCACTTTTTTTCAGATGTTACTATTGCCAAGAAAGTTCAGGAGGCACAAACACTGCAGAACTAAAATGAATGAAACCCAAAATACATAACTTCAAATCATTGCAAAACCTGTTTTAATGTACAAAATTCATTACCAATTCTCTGCATTCACTATTTCCATAAAATAGTCTATGTTATGTTGTTTCCACGATTTTTGTTTGAATCAAACAATTTTTAAAAGGCTTTATGTTTGTATATTTTCCGCAAAGAATAGCATTCCATACTAATTTGACACTATTTTTTATTGAGAAAAGCCTTTTTTTTTTTAACCAAGGTATGAAATTAGAAATTTCTTCTTTATTCAGGAAGACACTATTTATTTATAAAAATCTTAACTGTGATGTGTTCTATCAACTATAAATTAAGAAATACTATGTACAGCATCTTAAAACATTTGGGGGTGTGAGCCAATTTAGGAATACTCTAGTCCATGGAAATTAACTAAACACCTCAATTCTTAAGGAAACAAGTAAAAATTCTATATATGAAAAATATATGACTTACATATTTAAAGATTCCTTAAGAATACAGGTAGTAACCATGCTAAATGGAAACATAAAGTTGCTCTATTAAAAATTCTTGAATGGCCACTTCAGGATTGTTATTCATTTCCAAGGCTAACTGGTATGTGAATTGGGTCACGAAAGCAATTTTCATTGAATATTATAGTCTAAAGAGACAAATTATACTCTAGTGACAGAATATGTATTTAAAAAAAGGCCTTGGCATATTTATATGATAACTTGCAGACATGGAACAGCAAGTTTCCCCTAAAATATGTAAATATGTATTGTATCTATTCATAATCTTTATTTTTTTTTCATGTCAACACTATCTCATCAAGTGATTCCTAAAAGTTCAAGAAAAGTATAGTGGTGAATCAACCATATGCCTTTATATATTTCAGGTAAATTTTAACGCCATCAACTCACAGAAACAGTGAAGTGTATAGACGATGAAATATAATTGAAGAGAGAATACAAGAAGCAACAGAAAACCAGCTAATTACATTGATATCTTCATATTAATCATCTCTGATTATCTTCATCAATGAAAGGGAGTGGCTAATAGAAAATCACAGATAATCTACTTTGTGGTATTGAGTCTATGGCTTTGTGCTTAGTAGCTGAACTTCTAGTTGCCCAGTGTAACTTACTGCAAATGTGTTGTGAGGATGCCCATCACCAGAAGAGTGGCCACAGACACATAATTTTGTTTCTGGAAGCAATTCCTAGATTAAACAAAGAGAATCAGGAGTTGGCTTCTTCCCCCTCCAATCTTAAGGCTTATGCTAATAATGTACATTATCATTTAATAAAAAATATTTTTGGAAAATTATCTTGGTAGGTGAATATAGATGAGACTATTCCATCTTTGTGTCACAGTTAATAATAGTATAGAATTAAAAAATAAAAATAACTTGGCAGATGCAAAGTTGAATATTTGAACATAATTAACCACTAACCAAAAAATTCCATGGTCTACCGTGATCTTGACTCAAGAATCTCATTTCCCATTTCCAAGCTAAAATTATGGCCAATGTTAATGAATACTCCTATAAATTTAAATGGTACTGTGATTTTAGCTTATGGGATGGCATTTGTCTTTAAAACTTTAATCACCTCTTTTTGAAAAAGCTAACTACTGTCTTGTACTCAACTATAACCAACACAAATGAACATAAATCCTGGCTTGTCATGAAGTGTGAGAATAATCACAAGAATCTCTTTAAACTGCCTTGGCCACATGGGACGCCTTGGTGGCTCAGTTGGTTGGACGACTGCCTTCGGCTCAGGTCATGATCCTGGAGTCCCGGGATCGAGTCCCGCATCGGGCTCCCGGCTCCGCAGGGAGTCTGCTTCTCTCTCTGACCTTCTCCTTGCTCATGCTCTCTCTCAAATAAATAAATAAAATCTTTAAAAAAAAATAAAAAAAAAATAAACTGCCTTGGCCACACATTTCTATAATGCAAACACTGCCACCAAATATATATTTGAGACTATGCAGCCAAACTCTATACCCTCAGTTAAATAACCTGTTGAATTTTGCCACTCGTATTGAGAACTACTCTATATACTCAAATGTATAGTTTGCATTTTTATCTGTAAAAGCAAAGTGATTATTTATTGATAAATGACATGGAATGTCATTTTTTACCTAAGTAGCATTAGACATTTCAAAGATTATGTCTGAAGGGCAAAAGGATTACACTGCATTTGAATAGACCATGTGACAACACATCCTTAGACTTCATGTATGATATGAAAGGATGATCCCCATTCATAAGATACACAAGGGAAATTATATCAGAAAAGAAGAAAAGCAAGGAGGGATGTGGTAGGGGTGTCAGGGAGTATTTGTAGTAGTTTGATGCATGTAAATATTACATCTTATAAATAATTCTTTTCAAATACATCTCTGAAGTTCAGGGTCTCTGTTTAAGAAACAGATTGTATATGCTTTACATGGCTATATGCCATTTTCTGCAAGATAAGAGCAACATTAATTCAAACAGGAAAAATGGCTTCCAAAATAGTCCTTTCCTTTCGTTTCCTACGAAGAAGTAAGTATGTTACCTGATGCTGGCAGATGAGAACTATGGGGGAAAAAAACGTTCAAGTTGTATTTTACTGTCAGAATCCAACAAACACGTTTTCATCTAAATTATTTTGTCAACAGCCTTGTAGTACCCTTGCTAACCTTATTTGGCACCAGTGCATAATTAGATACACAGGGGTGTGACTCCAATTGAAGGTGTTGGCATTGTAGCACTCTGTGAAAATATTAACTATGAGGTTAACTCCAATTTTCTCTTCTTTAATTAAATGCACATGGTACTAATGAGGTAACCTACTGTTCCTTGATAGCACTAATTAGCTAAGAGGAGAGTACACTCTCACACTGCAATTTAAACCTAAAAATAAGGTTGAAATATGCTAATTGCCGGCAATTTAAAACAGTACAAGTTGAAGAACTAGTCATAATAAGAGAAACTGACTGCTTTACAGCTAGGCAGCTGTAACTTTGGTTAAAATCAAAACAAGCCACATGATTTTTGGACTGCTATTTAACAAGGTCATAAGCATCCTAAAAAAATGAAATGCTACTCTATACCATAGTAATGAACCAGACTCACACAAAAAAATTCTCAGATCAACACTCATCTACGCAAGACCAAAAATAAGTGAGCATCACCACAACTCCAAAGGTGCCGTGACACTATTTACATTTAATACTAAAAACTAAACTCCATAAATAAGCAACATCACCTTAAACTCTTTCAAGAGCATCCAAATTAAATAAAATATTGTCCTCCATGTCTCCAATATACTACAAAACCTATTGGAGTGATGAAGATTTGCCATCCCAATCACAGGGTCAGAAGGGAAGATACAGAGAAGAGTAAGTCTCAGCACTCGAGGAATATACAAACAGGAAATTGCCAGACAATGTACAAGTACAGTGATAAAAATACACAAAATATGCTATGTAATAATATGGTGTAGGGACTCATTTAATGATATCAGAAGCATTTCATTATGAGAAGGAGATTTTGACTACATTTCTCTACAGATTAGAGCTCTGGGATAAAGTAGCCTGGAGCTTCACGCTGAAAGAGAATGTTCTCCATTCTTAGCTCACATGACTTAGACCTAGAATTTCAATGAATCTGAGTATAATCCAAGTGTATTTTCTTTAAGCGCTTCTCAAACATTTTCCATATACGATTTTAACTGATAAACAATGAGGTAAACTTTAATATAAAGCAAGATTCTGAAAGACCTTTAGAATCATTAAAATAAGTTTCCATTGTTAGAAGTATATATTCATTATTTTGTATTTTTTCAAGATTTACTTATTTATTTTAGAGAGAAGGTGGGGGCAGAGGGACAGAGAGAGAGGGAAGAAAGAATCTTAAGCAGACTCTCTGTTGAGTACAGAGACTGATGCGGGGCTTGATCCCAGGACCCTGAAATCATGACCTGAGCCGAAATCAAAAGCCTGAGGCTCAGCCATCTGAGCCACCCAGGTGCCCCTATTTTCATTATTCTTTTGATTCCATAGTATCACAATGTCATTTTTTTATTAACCAGAAACCCTGACTAACAGAAACACTCACTGATAATGCCAAATCATTCTTATTAACACAGAAATAAAGCACATTATCTATCCTTAGGGACAAGAGAGATATGGACTGCCACACACCGAGGACTCAACAGTGACATTTTTTTTAACCCCTGTCACTTTGCATGCAAAATCATCAAATATTTATAGTTTAAACAAGAGTTGAGTAAGTAATAAAAATAGAGCCAAATAGCAAAATTTGTGAAACTGGAAAGCTAACTTAATTAATCTTTAAGTTTACTGGGGTGACTGGATAGCTCAGTCAGTTAAGTGACCAACTCTTGATTTTGGCCCAGGTCATGATCTTGGGGTCATGGCATTGAGCCCTGAGTCAGGCTCCATGGAGAGCATGGAGTCTGCTTAAGATTCTCTCCCTTTCTTTCTGCCCCCGGCCCCACTGTCTGTCTCTAAAAACAAAACAAAAACAAAACAAAAAACCTCCAAAAACCAAAAACTTTAAAGTTTACTGAAGAACAGTAACAGAAGAAAGCAAATTTGAAAAACAAAAGCTTTTAACTCCTAGAGTTAAAAGTATGTGAGAATAAATTTTGCACTACCATTAGCCCATCACCATCTCTTGCCAAAGACTTGTTTGAAGAAACTGTGCTTTGAAAAACCCACCCAGCTTCTTCTCCTGGCTGTCCTTGAGCTTTCTACAACAGAAAGTGATAGGATAATGGCAAGAACAGCTAATAAACCTCTGGTCAACCATGCTTTAACAGATTCATGAAGTTGCAAGTCTGTAAAGGAGTAGCAAGGTGAATGAAATCAGTCATTTAGAAATCGGTCTCCTGGAGGCAAACTGACATTTTCTAGCAAATCACAGGGAAATACAATGTGAATGGATGTTTTAAGTGTTTGCATCTGTTTCAAATAAGCACCAAAGAACTTTTTAACAGTGAAAAGGCCAGGACAATGTACTGGAATGAGCTTTCAATATTAACTTTAGAAGGAATCCATTCTTCAGTTAAATACAGATCATCGCAATTACTGCTGAAACAATTACAAGTAAGTCATTTAGTGTTGAAAATAAAAATACCAGCTCTGGAGACAGTCTGACGGGGTTCAGATCCTGACTCAACACTTAGTAGTGGTGTGACCTTGAGCAAGTTATTTAGCCCCTCTTGGCCCCTCTCTCTAACTGAGGGATGTAAGTAATACCATCATAAGATTAAATAGATTAATTTGTATCTAGAACAGTGCTGGTACTCATATACTTTGTTTATTAACTGTATACTTAATATTTATTAGCTCTCATTACTACTTCATTCAATTTTTTTCAAATAAAATTATTAAAATCCTACTATGTACACATTATTATTATACACTATAAAGTATGCACAAATTCCCAAGACACTGTGTCTATATACAAATAGCTTTTAGTCTCTCACTAGACTTGATGATACAAATCAAAGCCTCTTTCGCATGAATAAAAAGTATTTGAACTATGGAGGTAAAATATCTCTACTCTGAAAACTATATAACAGTTATAAAAGAAATTGATCATGACACAAAGAAATGGAAAGATATACCATGCTCATGGATTGGAAGAACCAATATTGTTAAAATGATATTACTCAATCTACAGATTCAATACAATCCCTATCAAAATACCAAGAGCATTTTTTATAGAACTAAAACAAATCATCCACAAATATATATGATATCACAAAAGATCTCAAATAGCCAAAACTATCTCAAATAGCCAAAAAGCAAACTTGAGAAGGAAGAATGAGCTGGTGTTATCACAATCCCAGATTTCAAGCCATTCTGCAGATCTACAGTAATCAAAACAGGATGGTACTGGCACAAAAATAGACACAGCTCAATAAAATGGAACAGAAAGGCCAGAAACAAATCCATACTTATATGGTCAATTAATCTATGACAAAAGAGGCAAGAATAAACAATGGGAAAATGAGAGTCTCTTCAACAAATGGTTTTGGGAAAACTAGACAGCTATATACAAAAGAAAGAAAGAAGAAAATAGAAAGAAAAGAAAGAAAAAAAAAGGCAAAAAAAAAAAAAAAAGAAAAGAAAAAGAAAAGAAACTGGACTTTCTTACATTATAAAAACAATATAAACTCAAAGTGCATAAAAGACCTAAACATAAGACCTGAAACCATGTAACTCCTAAAAGAAAATACAGGGAGTAAATAGTCGGACATCAGTCTTATCAATACTTTTTTTTTTTTTTTTAATCTGTCTACTCCAGCAAGTGCAACAGCAGCAAAAATAAACAACTGGGACTACATTAAGCTAAAAGCTTTTGTAACAGTCAAGAAAACAATGAGCCACAAAGGCAACCTACTGAATGATAGAGGATATTTGCAAATGATATATTCAATAGGGATTAATATCCAAAATATAGGGGGCACCTGGGTGGCTCAGTGGATTAACCCTCTGCCTTCTGCTCAGGTCATGATCTCAGGGTCCTGGGATTGAGCCTCGAGTTGGGCTCTCTGCTTAGCAGGAAGCCTGCTCCCTGCCCCCAACTCTCTGCCTGCCTCTCTGTCTACTTGTGATCTCTCTCTCTCTGTCAAATAAATAAAATAAAATCTTTAAAAAATATATCCAAAATATATAAAGCACTCATACAACCAATACCAAACAATCCAGTTCAGAGCACCTGACTAGATAATCTTTCTAAAGAAGGTATGCAGATGGCAAATAGACACATGAAAAGATGTTCAGTATCACTCATCATCAAGGAAATGCGAATCAAAACCCAATGAGATGTCACTTTATACTTGTCAGATTGGTGAGTATCAGTAAGACAAGAAATAATGGGAGTCAACAAGGGTGTGGGGAAAAGGAACCTGCCAGGCACAACTGGTAAGAATGTAAACTGGTACAACCACTGTGGAAAACAGTATAGAAGTTCCTCAAACAGTTAAAAATAGAACTACCCTACCATTCTGCAATTCCACTTCTGGATCTGAAGAAAATGAAAACACTAATTTGAAAAGATACGTACCCCTATATTCATGGCAGCATTATTTACAATAGCGAAGACATGGAAACAAGCCAGTGTCCATTGATAGATGAATGGATAATGATGATGTGGTATATATGCATACAATGCACTACTACTCAACCATAAAAAAAGAAAGAAATCTTGTCATTTGCCACAACATGTATGGACAAATATGATATAGGTTCACTTACATGTGAATCTAAGACAACACAAAACAAATAAAAAGAGAAAACAAAACAGAAAGAAATTCATAAATACTGAGAACAAACTGTTGGTTGCCAAAGGGGTGGGAGGATGGGTGAAATAGGTGAAAGGGATTAAGAGAGACAAACTTCCCATAGTAAAATAAAGAAGTCACAAGGAGGTTAAGTATAGCATAGGAAATAAAGCCAGTAATATTTGCAATAACTTTGTATGGTGACAGAACTAGACTTGTGATCATTTCATAATGTATAAAAATGTTGAATTACTATGTTGTACATCTTCAATTAATGTATTATTGGATGTCAATTATACGTCAATAAAAATAAAAGGAAATATATGTACTTTTCTTTTTTAGAAATCTGATGCAACAAAGTAAAAAATTAATGAGTGTGTTTGCACTCATTTATTGAGTGCAATTAATGAAACAATATTTCAGTGACAAAATAAAGTGACTTTTAAGAAAGAATATAATTTTTGCAAAGTTGAAGGTATACCTTTCATAGAAAAATAGGCAAGAACCATATATTGATTTTTCATAACAAATGAAAATGTTTCAAATTATAGTTTGTTTCTTGAGGTTGGCGAAAGCTGTGCTCAAATTTTCTTTAACTTTTTTTCTAAGATTTTATTTTTTGAGTTATCTCTACACTCATCTTGGGGCTCGAACCCACACCCTGATCAAGAGTTGCACGCTCCACTAAATGAGCCAGCGAGGTGCCCCTTTCTTTAACATGTTTAACACCTAAACATCTGGGGCTCCTGGGTGGCTCAGTTGGTTAAAGTGTCTGCCTTCAGCTCAGGTCATGATCCCAAGGTCCTGGGATGAAGTGGGGAGGCTGCTCTCCCTTTCCCACTGTCCCCCTCTCCCACCCACTGGTGCTCGAATTCTCTATCTCTCTGTCTCAAATAAATAAATAAAATAAAACAAGCCCCTAAACCTAAGCATCTTGTAGTATTTGAAGTATAATGATATCTGAATGGTACCACAGTCTACATTTTATTTTATTTTTTAAAGATTTTATTTATTTATCTGACAGACAGAGATCACAAGTAGGCAGAGGCAGGCAGAGAGAGAGGAGGAAGAAGGCTCCCTACTGAGTAGAGAGACCAATGAGGGGCTCGATCCTAGGACCCTGGGGTCATGACCTGAGCCAAAGGCAGAGGCTTTAACCCATTGAGCCACCCAGGTGCCCCCACAGTCTATACATTTTAAAGGTACAAAATGTTTTAATAAGTATTTAGCTAGTCAAGAAGTATGGTCATTTTTGACATGGTATAAGACAAGAAAAAAATTAAATGGTTGATTGGCCTTTCTTCTTCTCTGACTGTTAACGTCTGTTGGTTTGGTAGGCTGTTTTTTTTTTTTTGTTTTGTTTTGTTTTGTTTTGTTTTTGTTTTTGTTTTAAAGATCTTATTTATTTATTTAACAGAGAGAGACCACAGTAGGCAAAGATGGGGAAACAGGCTTCTGCCGAGCAGAGAACCCGATGTGGGGCTCGATCCCAGGATCCTGGGATCATGACCTGAGCCAAAGGCAGAGGCTTTAACCCACTGAGCCACCCAGGCGCCCTTGGTAGGCTGTTTTGAGGCCATTCATTATGTCTCATGGAAACTGCCCTCAGGACGAGTGTGGCCAGCGTTGGACTAGGATGTTTTGTGTTGACTTAGCAAATTCAAATTGTTTCATCCTTCTCCAGCCCCTGTTTAAAAAACAGATTCAAAGCTGCCTATCTCTGATAGGGGAGGTAAAGGAAAGAGAACTGATGCCTGGAAAACATTTTGTGTCTTTCCTAAGTCCAGTGGGTCAAAGTGGTTGGCGTCGCTGGAGTTCATAGAGGAGAAGCGGGAGGACTCAATCAATGCGAACACACGCCTAAAGACTTCATTCTTCATCCAGAGGAAGTAGGTAGCCCGGCTCTCCTTTTTTTCTATGGCACCGACTGCAAAACCCACATGGTGTTGAGGAGATCATGGTATTGAGGTATTGAGGAGATCATGGCCACATGATGTGGCCATTAAGGAATCACTAATCACTTTGCAGAGGAGGGAAATGGAAGTCCAGGGAGCTGAAATTATTTACAAAAGGCCCTGCTTTTACTTATTTTTAAGGCTTCTGTGCATTATCTATCCTGGATATATACTGTACAGGTCCTCAAACTTTAGCGTGTTAAAGAATCTCTGGACATAATCACAGGTTCAAGGCCACGTTCCTAGAGATTCAGATTCAAAAGATCTGGGATTGGGTACAGGAATACACATTTCAACAAGCATCTTGGTGGTTTTGTTTTATAGCTTCTATGATCGTACTTGGAGAAACACTGTCTTTTGTTTTCGGATAGTTGTGTGACAGGCAATTTTTCATTCTTTTCATTCTTTCATTCTACTATTTAGTCAGTCAACATTTTTTTTTCAGTTCATAGCCATGGTCTCCCTCCAGATACCACAGGTATCTGGAGGATTTGAAATTTTAAAGTACTTAATATTAATCAATTAAGTCCACTGAAATTCCTAAAATAAGATTTGATCCCCATTTCATGGTGAAAAGTACTGAAGAATTAAGAAAAATTACAGAATATAACAATGTTGAAGTCAGATTTTTTGCCCTGTTTTTGTCAATCCTGTCTTATTCACCTCAGAAAGCTGCCATCATAACTGGCACTAATTGGCACCCTTGTTAGAAATCTCAGCAGAGGGAGCCAAGAATAGAAAAGATATGGACACCTCTCACCCACAGGGCCCGGCTGTCTGCACAGGTGAGGCTGAGATCAAGGATGGGGTAGATGACCCGGCTGCTGCCTGTGAGAAGGATAAGACCTACATCTGTTCGCTGATGAGGTAGACAACCTGAATCTCTAGGGATGTTAATCAAGTAACTTTCATGTGCCTAAAGCCACTGAAAAACAAAAGATGCCCATAGTGCTCCTACAAGTGATGTAGTTATTATGCTCTAAGAGGGAATGAAGGCAGCAGCCAACAGATACTTCTGCCATGAAATGCTCCCGCAGAATACTGTAGACTATTATATTTTTTGCTTACTTGTGGTATGCTTATTTGCTTCATTCAAGAAAGTATTTTCAGCTCTTCTGGGAAAAAAAAAATGGGGAACTGGATTTCTCATGAACATCTGGAGAGCAAAAGACAAAATTTTAAATATACAATAATTATTTAATAGATGGACAGATGATACTACAGGATTTTTTTTTCTCCCGGGTATATTAAGGTTATGAAGAAATCATTTATGTAAACTTAAGAATAATAGTCCTTCATTTTATGCTCTTCTTTCTTACTTTGTAGTTAAAAGAAAATGCAGATGTGTCTCTTGTTACCTTGAGTTAGGGGAGGTTAATATAAGGTCAGAATATGCCATGGTAAACAACTTTCTCTAAGAATTGAGAATGTACAGAATCATAGTTCTGTATATCAGTACAGGACATGCAGGGGCTTAAAATGTTAACTGTTCATGACACGAAGGCTAATGCCTAACTCTGCAGTTTGCTCATATTTTATCCACGAAAGATTTCATGATTACATATTATATGTCTTTATTGTAAAATAAAGAGTTCGACTCCACTTTTTATTTTTACTGCTGACTTCTTTTTAAGTCTCAACCTCCCTTTCCCCTGTGTTCATATTTGGGTGGAAAGCTGGTGCACACTCCTCTGCCTTGGCCACTCTAGGGAAATGTAAATCCCTGCTCAAGGGATCTTTTCCCCAGCCTACCCCATAGGCCATATAAAGATCCAACCCCATTCCCTCTACTTTCCCAAGCCAGCCCAGACCTGCTTGTGCCCAATTAGTCTCTTTTTGTATGAAGAATAAAATTTCTCTTAAGTTCTCTTGGTGTTTGGGGTGTCAAGACCTTTGGCATCTGAACCAAATTTTGGGTGGGTGTCTCTCTCACTTTTGTGAAGTACTACAGAACACCACTTCCTAAGTTAAGAATTAGGAAACAAAGTCAAGTGAGAGTACCTAGACCAAAGAATTTATAGTCAAATTGGGGAGACAAACTACTAATGATTAGTAACATACTAAATGCTCTAACAGTTGTATGCATAGGGTACTATGGGAGCACAGAAAGGGATTTTAGACTAGGTGATAATGAGTAGATGTTAGTATACAAAATGGGTATGTGGTGGGTGAAGGAAGGGGGCATCAAAGGAACAGCCTATCTGAAGGCTGGAAGATAAATGACCCCCTGCTGTATTCAGAGAAACACAGATGGCCCAGCAAAGCCAGAGAAAAGAGAGGGTGGCAGGGATGAGGACAGAAAGAGAAGCAGAGGATGGCTCTTCAAGAGCATCAGGTAAAGCCACGTGATCGTTACGTGCATCAAATTTCTCATCACTAAATGTGGACACCATCTGTCTTTTCTCTTGGAGGGACTCAATGAAGGGTCAAATACATAAAAACATTTTTAGGTATTTAGAGTACTCTATCATCCCAAAGAAGTAACTGCGACCAATGCCCAATGGTACAAGAGATTCTTTGATAATCTTTATGATGGCAAGAAATCACTTTTTGTTTTAGGAACTTCCCTTGCCCTTCCTTCCAGTCACTTGCTCTCCTAGGACACTACATATGTCTTATTCCTTAATATTTTTCCCTAATTCTCTAAATATACTAACCAATTAGAGTATTGAAAGTCAGTTCAGTATCAAAATTTCACTTGGAAAATTCTGCTTGCAAGAATGGAAGTGTACTAAAATGTCTGTATGTCTGAATTGCTTCACCATAAAGGTACAAAAATAAATTTTGTATTACCAAACAAAAGTAAGAAAATAACTTACTTTGACAAATACCGGGATATTTTTATCTTTGAGGAAGTTTTGTGGTAAACTACACTGAAAACTTTGGAGAAAACATAAGATCTCAGTTCAATTTTATAATGCAGCACTAAAGAAATGAAATGAACTTTCTAAATTTTGGGATTCAGAAAAAGAAAGGAATGCTTCGTACGAGATTTAACTGGATATTGCCCCTTTCTTTGCTATTTGGGGCATTCAGAATATAATTTCACAGATGATATATTTTTCTTAATGTGATTTTCAGACTACATCTAATGGAAAATGCCTGGTTAGGATTAAGAGACATAGTACAGATGTTAAACTACATTTGCATGCAATTATTTCTAAAACAAATGCCAGGGTACTGAAATGGCTTTCAGGATGGCTGGCACAATGTATTAAACCAGCTTCCAATTTCTGAGAAAGTATATATTCTGAATATTTCAAATCAAGATGCTGAGCACAGAATAAACCTTAGATTTTTCACTTTGACACACTGTCCAAGAATGGATGGACATAGGGTTAGACCCCAAGGATTCAGGGTAGGGACTTAACATTTCGTAACTCAAACACCTCTCTAGCTTCACGCAAAAAAACCCCACTGCGTTTTGTGTATTAATTTCCATATCTGAAAAACATAAAATTACTATAAAGTAAGTTAAACTACTAATTTAGTACATGGAATAAAAACAGACAGTAATAAATCGGATGCACTAAGTAGCCTTCAACTTGTTTCAAGGCTTTTTCTTCAAAAACAATAAAAAGTGTCCATAGTTATTCATTTTTTGTGAACAGAAATCTCACGTTAGCTGATGGTCTTATAGGGATATATTCTTAAATATCAAACTAGAAGTAAGACACTCTTATTTAACGTACTTCCGAAGTGCATCTGTCAGCAAATTGATCAGATATATCAAAAGTAGGGGGTGGCAGGACCAAGAGGAAGCATTCATCACTTTACTCATGAAGGGCATCGTGCCCTTAACAAAGGCACTGAGCCTAGATGTCCCTGAAGTTTGTGGCCAGGGCGAGACCTTTCATTATCTCTCAGTGATCTTTTCCACCAGAGTATATTTTTGGATTAGGACTCCATTCAATGAATGAACTACACAGACCAACTGTTATATCTATTATGTATCAAAACAAAACACTGACACATATTTTCATTTGTCCAAATTCAGAACGTATCAGCATCTCCTTTACTGTGTGCTTCACTCCTTGGTGGGGAGCAATTCAAATCATGTCGTCCTAGGAACTGACAAGGGGACTGGAAGTTGTGGCAGTTCTTTTTCTGATCCCTGCGGGGGGAAAGCAGCAGCAGCCCTTGGATCAGCTACTTTTTATCCGCTGTTGGTCTCAGTGGCAGCTCCTTTTCTTGCCAATAATGATAAATGATAGACTCTTTAATGAGGAATAGAGACTGCAAGCTGCACACACAGAAGCTTATCTTGTTGGCATCTCTGATTATCATTTGCTCCCTATCAACCTCTTTCCCCTCCTCACCAGTGATGGGAGGTAGAGAGGAAACCCGAAGGAAAGAGATCAATTATTTAAAAAATAGTACTCTTTGCCACAGAAACTCTCTTACCTTTAGACACAGAAAACCCTCATGATGCCAAGAAAAATGCCAATGAGGTACAGCCCTGCCCCTTACTATTTTTTTCTTCATATCAAAAGATTTTTCTATCCATTGTTGGGTAAACACCTAACTTCACCATCAAGTCCCCTTGCCTTCTCAGCAGTGCCTCCCAGCAGGTGGAGATGATGAAGCATGGGAGAGAAAGGAATATGGGAAGTCAGAATAACTCCAGTAGAATCTTCTAAGGGTCGTGCTGATGGAGACTCCTCCTTGGAGGGGGATCCATGCATCCCCCCCATCCTTTTCCCATGTGAACCACAGCTTTATCTTAACCAAAAATCGACCTAGAGTCTATAAAATGCAGACAACAAAGAAAAGGCAGTATTCCTATTTAATACCTCGTCATCCCTGTTATTTTTACCTTGTCCTCCAAAAGCAAAAAATTTGAGAGATATTTTGGACAGTAATTAAGAGGTGTATGCTATCAATGATGAAAACCAGGGCAAAAAGCACAGGAACTGGAATCAGACTGACTTGACTTCATGCTGCAGCTCAAAGGACCAGCTATATGGCATTAGATAAGGCAATTTAACCTTCCCAAGCCTGCTTCCTGTTCTGAAATAAGACAGGATAAATAAACATATTACCAGGTACATCAATGAGCATCGAGTATATTCTAGCCAAGTGAAATAAAATCCTTAATGCTTTAGGATCTCACTTTTGTTAGAGAGAAAGAAGCATTAAAAGAGAATGGGAATGTGAGAAATGTGACTTCTCTAACGTCTCTAGTTGATGTCTCAGCTTTCCTTTTCATTGGCCTGGTCACCCACTTTGATACGATCACCCAAGACACCTGTCACTAAAGGGCTGAAGAGGCCAGCTGAGGACCAAGATAAAGCCCTTTACTGGGCAGAGGAGTCTGTGTCATGACACTGAGCAAGTACAAAATCCTCACACAGATACATGAGTGCACTAGTAGTAAAAGGCTGCATTGTATTCATAAAACATCGTTTAAAATATCAAAATTAGTGTGTGACACTTAAAAAATTAAAATACAATTGAAGGTAACTAGATTCCATGAGGTAAGATTATTAAAATAAACATAATGCAATTTCTCCAAAGGATCTATTTTTGACAGTTTAGACCCCCAAAGATGGACAGCTGAGATGAGTTCTGAATTAGAAAAGATGGAAGGAGAGGAAAAGCTATCACAGTAATCACTACGCATAACAATAAGAAAAAGAAAATTGTAGCCAAGTGCCAGGATCAACTCAAACTTTCACAAAGCCACCATGACTATATTAGGTACTAAAAATAATATAGAATTGCCATTTTTAAAGCATGTGAAACAGTTTACCAAGAGAAAAATGTCAAATTGTAGATTGTGTAACTGTCTATTAGAAATTATTCATTTCTAA
This sequence comes from Lontra canadensis, assembly GCF_010015895.1. Lineage (NCBI taxonomy): Eukaryota > Metazoa > Chordata > Mammalia > Carnivora > Mustelidae > Lontra > Lontra canadensis. The sequence continues at coordinate 27,809,033 of NW_022630996.1, forward strand.
GCCAGGACCAAGTTTCATTATCCAATAGCTGCTCTCAAGAATGAAGCTAATTTACATTTAAAATAGGAGTACAGTCTACTCTTTAAAAGCACAATGGTAAACACACCAATTTGACAATTACATTAATATGAGTATTTGCATAATCTGTCTTCCACACCTGTTCTTAATTTGAAGCAGCTGCAGGACAAATCACATCACACTAATCTCAACGGGTATGTGTGTGTTCCAAACAGTAACGCGCGCATCTTATTTTTTGAAGATCTTTTATTTTTTAATTGTTTTCTGACTTTTTAAATTTTTTTTAAAAGATTTTATTTATTTATTTGACAGACAGAGATTAAAACTAGGCAGAGAGGCAGGCAGAGAGAGAGGAGGAAGCAGGCTCCCTGCTGAGCAGAGAGCCTGATGTGGGGCTCCATTCCAGGACTCTGAGATCATGACCTGAGCCGAAGGCAGAAGCTTTAACCCACTGAGCCACCCAGGCGCCCCTGTTTTCTGACTTTTTAAAAAAATTGGCAAACGTTTTCTAGAAGCCATACTATTTACTTGGTTAATATTAATTAGCGGAATTAGCATAAAGCCAAATAATACTGTCCCTTACATTCTGGCCTCCTCTGTTTTGACATGTGATGGTAACGATTTCTTTTTTTTTTGGAGGTTTTTTCCAACATGTAACATGTATTTAATTTACATCAGAAAGGATTCAAAGGAACAATAAAAATATATCTAGAAAACTTCAATAAGAAATATAACCAGAGAATCAATGACAAATGCATTAATGGAGAATCAAGAAATACCTACAAATCATCTGGAAGTATGTTTGCAACATGGATAATCATGCGATCTTTTGGAACCTCTTTCGTTTTTTTCTTTTTTTAAAGATTTTATTTGTTTATTTGACAGACAGAGATCACAAGTAGGAAGAGAGGCAGGCAGAGAGAGAGGGGGAAGCAGGCTCCCTGCCGAGCAGAGAGCCCGATGACCCGGGGTTCGATCCCAGGACCCCGGGATCATGACTCGAGCTGAAGATAGAGGCTTTAACCCACTAAGCCACCCAGGTGCCCCTAGAACCTCTTTTCTAAATCAGGTTCCATTTATGTTTTAAGAAACCTACATCAGAATTTAAGAAGCAGAGCCTTACTTTCATCTTGTAAAGGATCCACTTTGTGTTTATGTGTATTCAAACACACACTCAGTGCCATCAAAAAGGAAGTCAGTTTGATTATTGTTACATATTCTTGTGCTTCGAGTATTTAAATCCTTCAGTTAGACTCTAGCTGGTGGAATATACGATACCATGTAATCTGTCAACAAAACTGTCTCTCTTTAATCTTCTATTATGAATGGGAAATGAAATTAGAGCTTTCTAAAGATGCTAGTTATTTCCTGAAAATTGAATGAGAGCATGCACAGTAATGAGCTAAAGCAACAAAGATGATCTGTTTGTTTGCATGCTGTTGACTTCCATAGAGGTAAACACTGAATGGCTGGATTCTTAGTTCAGTATTTCGTTCAGAATCTGATTTTTACGAGTGCTCTCATTATACTGGAAGACAAAAATACTTAAAACATTCACTGTAGCTTGCATTTCTATGACATGTTTTATGCTCATTAGTTAGCAGTTCTTACCATAAGAGAAACCGAGATTTAGAAGAGTTAAGTGATTGACCCAAGTTCTCATAGCCTGTACCAGCGTTATGGTCCAGGTGTTCTGACCCCAGAATATTCTTTCCGACAACTCACAGCTGTTTTTCAAATGAATAATGGCCCGTAGGTTAGATAAATAGGAGAAGGCATTTTTACTAATGGAATATTTGCAAGTTTCTTTTATCTTTCATGTCAGAGCATCTGAACTATTTCAACTCATGGCTTCAAAGGTACTAGAAACCACTGTTTCAAAAGTTACTATAATAAAAGGAAAGAACTATTTTCTATTTAGATAAATATAGTGCAAATTCTCACTGAGAACCAAGACAGGCTACTCCAGGAGTAGCAAAAAAATTTTTATTACTATATAATTTAGGCAATAAAACCAAGTTATAGTGATTGCGAGAAAAGCAATTTTCACATTGTGACCTCTATATAATTATATTTCTAAATATTCCGTATTTTATTTTTCTTCATTAAAAACCTTACATATATAATTGAGCACACAGAAAAGTACCTTAAACAGATAAGCTGGCATGTCATGGGGCCTGTGGAACATAATGGAATGAAAACTCTATTTGTATGTAATGAATATGCACATTGTACAATATTCAACAACAAATTTCACGTTTTCTCTGAGTATCAGAATATTTTAACCTCAATAAATGAGTCATAAATTTCTAAATTTTAAAATAATCTTGTTTCTTTTTGTTTTTGCTAGCAAGACAAAAACTAGCTCATTGTCAAAGTTAAAAGCTTTTGACATGTAACATATAAAGAAGGCTCATTTTTTGTAAATATAAGCTACAGGGAAGATATATTCCTTTGCTAAAAATAAAGCATTAGGATAATAAACTTCAGAGCTAGAGACCGAGTCATATCTTCTCAGTTGACAGAAAAGGAAAATGAGGTCCCACAACTGAACTGCCTTCCCAAGGTTACATAACGAGTGGTGGAGTCAATCCTCGAACCCAAAGCCCCTCCGGACACCACAGAATCTGGCCTCTTACCTTTATGACAAAGCCTAAACTGAACCCTGATGGATCAACTACAACATCTTCATGCTTCCTAGATCCTAAACTAAGCTACACTCCAATGGATGAATATGCAAATAAATCTTACATTCAAAAAGATCTACAAAAGATAAAACTGCCTTCATTTTAGCCTGGCATAATGATGCAGGCAAATACATGTACATATGTGTTAGTAGGATCACTGAGAGGCTGGGGTTCAGGTGAAGTTCAATTCTTCATACTTGTCTGAATTGCCTGAATTCTTTTTGCAAGCACACATTGCTTTAATAATCACTTAAAATTAGGCTTCCTTGGGGTACCTGGGTGGCTCAGTGGGTTAAGCCTCTGCCTTCGGCTCAGGTCATAATCTCAGGGTCCTGGGATCGAGCCCCACATGGGGCTCTCTGCTCAGTAGGGAGCCTGCTTCCCCCCTCTCTTTCTGCCTGCCTCTCTGCCTACTTGTGATCTCTCTCTCTCTTTCTCTCTGTCAAATAAATAAAATATTTTTTAAAAAATTAGGCTTCCTTGTTGCAAATAGAAAACAGAACTTAGAACGGTAGTTATATTTTTCATACAACATGTTAACTCTTAAAAACCTTTACTGTCATGAAGACTCAGCATATGGGTACTCTGATTTTTCACATTAAAGCAGAATTTATACTCTTGCCTTAGTCCATCAATGCAGAAAAATAAATGCCTACTACCCGTGGCATGATGGTTTCTTTTTAATGTTAAGAAATTATTAACAAACTTTTCATTCTTTTCCCTCCGCTTTTCAATCTGAGTGAACCCCCTTCATGATCGGCTCCTCCATTTTCCCTTAATCATCTCTATCATATTACTTGTTATCTTTAGACTTGTTCCCAACTTCAGCATCCCTCTTAGATCTGGAACTCAGTCCTAAACAAATTTTAAAGAACCACAAACAAAGCCTAAGGAGGCACAATATTAAAGAAAACCTTATTCTGCTTAGTCTATGAGGGATGACTGAGTCACTAAACACTTAGAGAAAAGAAAAATCCAATTTATTCCATAGAAGGCTCTAAAAAGGCATAACTGTCAAGTGGTTTTTTTTGTTTTGTTTTGTTTTATACCTTACAACACTGAGTTTTGTTTAAAATGGCTTAGAAAAATGGTTATTATCCTGAATTTTATCTAGTCAGACTGCCATCTCCCCGAGGGTAAGAACACTTTTGAATCCCCTATGGTACCTGGTGTCTGCCTAGCAAAGTGTCTAACACACTAAGGGCATTCAGTCATATTTCTCTGATGGATTGCCTGACTGAGGATGTAAATTCTAAAACATGGAGATACTGTAAACCACTTTTGAAATCGTACTGCTGTTCTGTTTTTAGCCTGTGGTTTTCCACTGGAGCATGGAGAATCATTTGTTTCCTATGAAATTCTATAGAGGAAGCTCTTCAATTTATTTCTACATTACTCCAGAACTCTCTTTTTCTTTAATTAAGTATCTACTTGAATAGACTAGGAAGCAAAAAGGTGGTGTGTGAGGAGAAAATACAGTAGCCAACCTCTGTTTTAGTTTAACCGTGCTGGAAATTATGGAATGGGAATGCCAAATAAAACAACTACCTCAGTTGCTTAAGTAATCATTTCTAATTTGGTTTATGGAATATTTCTATCAATTATGTTGAGAACATATGTTTTTTTCAAAGCCATTTGTATTGGTGGGACATTGGGAATCAATGCTATTTTGGGCCTTCAGTGATGGCAAGAACATTTTAGCAGTGAGTAATTCATTTATCGGCACTCCACCAGAAACCCACGTTTTTAATACACACTGCTTCCACAAGTTCTTGTGTCCTCAAAGACTCAGGAATCACTAATCAGAAAGTACCTGAGTCTTTTTTTTTGTTTTTTGTTTTTTTTTTGTTTTGTTTTACTCTACGTATATGTATCTTTGCCTTTCATTAGGTGGATTTCAATACTCTAGTTAATTTATCAAAGGGGTTGTAAAATGGGGCCTGAAGGCCGGAGCAGGGGAGAAAGGGAAGGAGAAAGAAAAAGAAAAAGGGAAAATGAAATAAAGAGGGGTGAAAGAGTGAGAAAGGGAGAAAAAGAAGAAATGGACATGTTCTTCAGACGAAAAACGAGCTCTCAACTATTGTCTATTTCTAACATTTCCCTATTACCTTGCATCTCGCCAATCACTGGGAAGCTATTAGGGTTTGATCTTCTCGCCTAATGATATGCAAAATGACTACTGCAAGTAAATACTAGAAATGAAATGAAACCACATACAGGAAGAGCAAGATAAAAAGTAGGTAGACAAATCTTTAAAAAAAGATCATAATTTTACTACAGAGAATAAAAAATAATATGGTTATTTGGGTTATTCTCTTTGCTCTCCACATTTATGATGTATTTCTCTAAAGGAAAGTTCATTATACTATTTGCTTTGTTTGAAAGATAAAATCCAGTTGCACTAATTCCATAAACCATGTATTTTAAGAAGAAGATGGACTAAACTCATTTTAATTTTTTTCCTGGATAATTACCAAAAAGCATGCAGGACCTATTAGAGAAGAGAAGATTGTTAATAATCATTATGCATTTACAGAATCTCAGATTCAAACCAATGATTAATTCTTATTCTCATGGTGCCCTGGATGAAGGGATGACAAACACTTAGCAGAATAATCCCCATTTGGTTGGGCAGAGTCACATACAGCATAAGGACTTTCCTTTCTTTATTCCACCAGAATGGTCAGCCTTCAACTAGACAGGCAGCTGAAGACAGAATGAGAAATTTCTGTCCTTCCTGTCTTCCCACCTGTTCCCAAACTGAGTATTTCTGAAGAAATGATTCATTCATTTCCATTTATTTGGTACGAGAGGGAGTGGGGAAGGAGCAGAGGGAGAGAGAGAATCTTAAGCAGAATCAGTGCCTAGCGCAGAGCCCATTGGGAGGCTGAACTCACAATCCTGAGATCATGACTGGAGCCAAAATCAGGAGGTTAATCCTGATGGTTAACCGACTGAGCTGCCCATCTAGGTACCCCACTCACTTCCAATTCAAAGCATGGCTGGAAAAGGTGACCTTGTAATCAGTCAGAACTTATATTCAACCCTAAGTCCTTGGGAAAGTTACCGAACCTTTCTGGCTCTCTGATTCCTCCTAGGTTAAACAGGAGCAGCACTAACTAGTTCTGGGCTTAGCTGGAAATCAAATGACCCATCAGGGGTATAGTATCCAAAGGACGGAACACAGCAGGAACTCATACAAGTCAGTGGATCTGGAGGTGAAGGAGAACAAGGTTTCCTTGGAACTTCCTCTAGGTGCCCCACAAAGTACCTTTCTTTCCTAGTGTGGTCATTTTAATACAGATAATTGCAGGACACACAGGAAAAGTATGGAGTATATCTTTTATCTTCACTGTAGCTGGAAGGACAGTTAGGACTTTTTTGAGCTTTCCAGCAATACCAGAACCTAATAGGTAAGAGCCAAATGAAAAACCATCTCTTGACCCTAACTTATTTAAAATTCAGCCTCAACGACTGTTTTTTTTTTTTTAATCATCTTTCAAAAAATACTGGCTTCTCTGCTTGCAAAATATGCATATGCTTTACTTAAACTTCCCAGTATTTGTTCTATTGCCCATGTATGTTGCACCAGGGTGCCTAACCAGTAGGGTCAAGCATCAGTAGCAACTTCCTGGAGGGGAAGAATCACCTTTGCTTAGCTGATGTAGCATTGTACTTTACCAAGTACTGAAAACATACCGAATCTTTAAGAATACTTTAATTGTAACTAAAAATACTAAAACTTACAATAAAGCCCTACAACTCACTGATCTTTAGTCATGTTACATAAGTTTGTATCTTTCTAAATTTTCCTGGAAGAAAAAGAAAACAACAACAAAACTTCTTGTCACTAAAGTACCTCAAGTCATAAAATCTCTTTTCACATACCCCTTAGGCCACGTGAGTTGGTACTAATATCTATGGTAAACTGTTGGTGGCAGACACTATTAGGTACTTACTATAATATTTATCCTTCCTTTTTTCTCTATGAAAAGGATCCAAACTTTGTTTAGTGTAGAAGTACCCAGTTAAATGTAATCAGTTTTCCAGATTCAGTTGAAGCAATTAATGTTCATGTGATACTGTTCAGGCCAACTAGAAGGAAAGAGTAGCTCCTGTGTAAGGCTTCTTGGAACACCTGCTACTAAAGGGGGGGTGATTTAGCTGGCACACACTAATTTGTATTTTGCCCTCCCCTTCTTTCTGCCTGGAACATGGACATTACCCCTGGAGAAGGGGCAGCCATCTTGTGACCATGAAGACAAAGTCCACACAAAGGGGAAGAGCAGGAGGCTAAAAGAAATGCAGGTCTTTTGTATCATCCTTGAGCAGCTCTACCAGCCCAATCTGGACTGTGTGTCTAAGGAGTTCACGTTTTATGAAAAAAAAAAAAAAAAATCTGTATTTCTAAATAGAGCAGCTGATAAATTTCACAGAAAATTAGATAATATTTTAGTGGAAATGTTCAAAACTCATACGACTAAAGCAACAGATATAATCAACTCATAAAAGTTATATACCAATAAATAAATAGAGAGTATAGTTCCTTGATGACATATCATTTGTAATCCTGTGCATTTCCAACATAGTTTTGTTAAGCAGACTTCTTATTTCCAGTTCCCCAGTAAAAGTATCACTGATACTTAGTGGGGTTAGAAGCATGACTAGTACAGAATAATGAAGCAGTATATCTTATTCAAAAGAAACAGACTGATTAGGGAAGAAAGAGCTTATTGTAAACAAAATATTACACATATATAAAATTAATAAACCAGAAGATAAAATCAGAAAGAAAATATTTAAGAAAAGATAAAGGGAAAAAGTATTAGTTTTATTCTTAAATAAATATATTACATATTATCTACACAGGAAAAGGAATCAGTTGAAGTATTATTCATAAACAGATTGCCTAACTATAGCAAAGATAAGTTCTATTAGCAACCTGAGAGGGGGTTGGTAATGTCACCTGAATCATATAACTGAATCTTTATAACAATATATGTGGGATAATAAAATAAAAGTGTGATATGGGTTCTGGAAATACATATGGGTGAGGGATTATTTCTCTCTGAAGAGTCAGAGAAAACTTGAGGGAATAGGGCTTTAAAGTTTGTGTAGGAGTTTGGTAACTAGAGAAAGGGGGTGGGTGGGAATGAAGTTCTAAACAGAGGGAGAGATAGGAACAAAAGAAAGTAGGTATCAGAGTTCTTTCAATTCATGGTGCCCTGGAAGGTACCTGGTATAGAAGAAACAACTTATAAACATCTGTGAATGAATGAATAAATAAATACATAGCATGTTCAGTAAGCAGTAAGAATTAAGTCCTGGGTGTAATGTATCAGGTATATGATGATAGATAGCCTTTTGTGTCATGCTGAGAGCCTAAAGAAAAGGGCAACTTTAGCATTAGGGCAGAAGAATATGGCCCAATTAGATGAGAAGGGCTTATGCCTGGAGCTGGAAGAACACAATTAAGAAAAGTTGATGAAAACTTTGGATAAGGGTAGGGAGAGATAAATAATTTCTGTTGAAAACAACTTGATCTGAGTTGAGATGCCCCAGTGTGCAACTAATAAAACATACCCAGAGCCTTTGAGAAAGGGGGAACTTGATAACAGACTAGTGCTGGTCAATGGACACCACATATTTACACAAAATGTACTATGTGCCAGACACTGGAAGTACGAAGATGAGTAAGACTGTCCCAGCCTTCAAAGAGTGTATAGTAATTATGATTTGGTGTGATACATACAAAAATAGGGGTAGGTATACAACATAGAAGTAATGTATAAAAAGGAATAAATTCTATTTGTGTGTGTGTGGCAGGAGAAGATATCAAAAGAGACTTCACAGAGTAGATGACAATGGGAATTAAAAGTTACCCAGAAGTTTTCTAGATGAAGGTAGAAAGTGCATATTGAGAAAGAGAAAGGCAGGGTCAGCTTTGTACACTCATAAAGCAATGTTAGAGAAACTGCTGCTCATTTAACATGTAAAAAGTGTGTGGTGGACAATGAAATCAGTATGCTAGGGCCATTGCAGTAGACAGCTGTCTTTGAAGCCAATGAGCCTTTCCTTAAGGTTTCTGACATGGAAAGGGAAGCCAACTGGGCATGGTGGATCTGTACTGAGGACTTTAGAAAGCAGATATTATTTTTTTATTTTTATTTTATTTTATTTATTTATTTATTTATTTATTTTGAGAAAGAGTGTGTGCAAGTGAGTGGGGAAGGAGCAGAGGGAGAGAGAGAATCTCAAGCAGACTCTACCCTGAGAGGGGCTTGTTATCACCACCCTGAGATTATGACCTGAGCCAAAATCAAGAATCAGAAGCTTAACTGACTAAGCTACCCCAGGTGCCCCCACATATTATTTTTTTTAAACCAAAGATAAGAAGAGAATGAGTTCACCAGTAAAGATTTGACTGACTAACAGTACTGACGAGAACTGACTGAAAGTAAAAATAAAAATCCTGACAATATTGTTGGAAATGATCCTGGAAAAAATAAACAGAGAGAAACATCTCCAAAAACCTACTCAGGGGTCTTTTTAATGAGTTCAGAATTAAGGATATATGTATATATAAACAAACAAGCAAACAAAAAAAGACAAAACAGAGGACAAAGATTCAAAGAGTGCTAAATCTGGCAGGGTATGAAGTATCATTAGTTCAGCTTTTTCATTGTGTAGGCTGGAAAACAGAGTCTCAGATGGGAAAAATAACACAGTATATTAATAAGAGAATTCAGGTTCAGTACTTTTTTTATTACAGGGACCCACTGTTGCAGAAGAGTAGTTCAGGGTTCCTGCATATACTACTCCATAGACCAGTTGCATTAGAATCTTCTGGAGAGTCTAAAATATTTTGATTTTCCAAAATCCCATCCCCTCCAAAGTTTTACCCAATGGTCTGGGGTGTACCCTAAATTCTCCATTTTTTAAAGGTTTTCAAGGAATTGCTTGCATTTGGAAATCACTGGACTAAATGAAGTCCAAGACTGTGTAGGAGACTAGGGATTGTTACTGATTAAGGAAAATACATTCTCCTGTAATAAAGAGAAAACTTGGCAATGATGCCCTAGTTTTTGAGAAACTAAATCTTTAATCATATTGGAATCACCAGTTAGTGTGTTTTAAATGTCTGTCACATGCTTGGTTCTATGGGAAGAAAGGCAGAATATGAAGAGAACGACTTTATTCCTTGTGGGGTTTTTTTGGTTTGTTTTTACAAAGATATTCTATTGAAGAATTTACTAGAGTTTTTCTGTGAGACAACAGATTTTCCTCCTGTCAGCACATCAGAATGCTCAGTGCGTTCCTTGGTTTGTCACTTGAGAACTTGCAGTAGCACTCACAGTAGAAGATATCAAGGTGGCAGTTTTTACAGCAGTGCAAGTGTTAGCATCAGAAGTGTAAGAATTTATACACTGTGCAAAGGAATCTTCTGCCTATTTTGTTATGATAATGCTTACCTACTAGGTCCCACCTGTTCTACATCTATACTGATAAAACTATAAAAATTGGCATGATCATGACACCTGGGTGGCTCAGTCCATTAGGCTTCTGCCTCCGGCTTAGGTCATGATCCTAGAGTCCTGGGACAGAGTCCCACATTGGGTAGCTGGGAAGCCTGCTTCTCCCTCTGCCTGCCACTTCCGCTGCTTGTGCTCCCTCTCTATTTCTCTCTCTTTCTGACAAATAAATAAATAAAATATTTTTTAAAAAATCGGCACAATCAAACAACAAAGTCTTAAAAAAAAAAATAGCCACCAAATACCTTTAGGTAAGCCAGATGAGACTGAACTGTTAACTGAATGTAAACAGGGACTCTCTCATTTCAGGACTAAACTATCAAGCTCAGAATGCTTGGGCCAAACAGCCAACAACCCATGGTCATTAACATAAAGCTCTACTCCTCTACTGAACTTCTAATAGGGTCTTTTCATTCCTAAGATACTGCCCTCCTGCACGCACTTAAAAACATTCCGGGCGACTTTTACTCTGAAAGAGTACTCCAGGTCATTTATTAATGTCCCTGAGATTTAAAATTAAGGAGGAAGAAATGTTAACAGTAATATCCAGTGCTTCTTTCAATTCTTCACATAAAATAGCAGCAAGTAAGGTGGGGAAACTTGTTTGTTTGCTTTGGATTCTTTCCCACATAGGCTAGAGTGCAAGATCGAACACAGTGGATTCTCAAAGCTCACAGAGGCTGAGGATTGGCCTGATTATTTTGAGACGACCAAGTTGCAAGGTTTCAGGCGTTACACTTCTGTAATTTGTCAGGCCATGAAAGTGAACCAAGCATGCTGGGAGGAGGCTGATGCAGTCAGTAAGACTGCTGACTTCTCACTGACAAACTAACCCCTTCACTCCCATGGATTCTTCTATCATGAATGTAGTTTTGCTGTTCTCTACCTGTTATCATTGATGGAGGACAGCCTATAATGTAAAAAAAAAAAAAAAAAAAAAAAAAGTTTTTTTTTAAGAAAGAGAAGTTTCTTCTTTAAAAATGATATTAGTCAAGAGGTAAACTTTATTGAAAGCTGGAAGCTGTTAACTTAAGCTATACTCAGCAGATGACAATGGTAGCCTGATTCAGAATAAGAACAGGATTTGGAAGGAAGCCTACAGAGATCTCTCCATGTTTTTGAACTGGGAATTTCTTGAATTTGAGGGTTCATGAAGATCTCAGGATGCATACCTTGTGAATGTCAAGGGTCTACTATAATTAGTTCTCATGAGTGGTTTCTTCCTTATCTAATCAGAGACATAATTTTATCTTAAAAAATCTACTACATTATAGCAATTTATTAATATTTATTAAGTGCCTTTGGGAAAAGTAACTTAGTGCCCAACCATAATTTAACTTAAAATGCGTTAGATTCTTATAATGAACTTATATGATTTTCTTATTAAGGTAGGGTGACTTAGATATTTTTGAAAGAACAATTCATTATACTTCTGTTTGATCATTTCAAAATGCTGTACTTCCAAATTCAGCATTATTTAAATAATCATAATCAGCACAACTTGAGATCTCCATGAAAAACTGGCCACTTAATATAACTATCCCGAGCAATTCTAGTTTGAATATTCATCTCCCAATGAATTTTCTGGAAAATCTGACAAAAGGATTTAAGGAATGATGGCAACCATTCTGATGGTGACTTTTAAAGAGCCACCTATAAGTGTTATCAGTAACAGGAGAATGCTAGCACTCAACAAAATGCCCCAGTGTTCTAAGTAGCCCAGATATTCAAGAGCAGAGTTCCTTTCATACTAAGACTACAACTTAAAAAAGCAAGATGGAAACTTTTCTTGGGGCAAGATAAGAACTAAATATCGGATACTAGATTGTAAGAAGCAGCACAGTTTTCCTATTTTGTTGGTAAGATGATATGCTGGAATATCTTTTAGGTTCAAGATAGAATTAAGTAATTACAGGCATTTAAAATTCCTCTTTTCTCAATCTGTGACTGAAGGGATAGAGATTAAGCAAACTGGACAAGATTACATGATGAGAGAAAAGAACAGGATGAGAAAGGAAGAAAGAGTATAGTAGAAAAAGTGAAGGTAGCAGAGAAATTTTAAGAAAACCAACTGGAAATGTAGAACACAGGATGATAGAAACATGAATAGAATCCACTGAGGAAACACAAGGAATCTTAAATGTAAGTGAATTTCAAAATAATTTCACTTTTTGTCTTTAATCATGTATTATTCACACTTTCCACTTTGTCATTCAATTTAGCTTGTACACCACCTCCAAACATCTTAAGATAAAATTCACAGCCTAAGTCTTAAATCCTATGGAGAGCTCCCTTAACAATATTAATGTTCTACTTCTTCCTTCCTTTCACTTTAGTTAAGATGGAGAAGTCAAGGGAATATGTTCTTAGAATCCTAATGGATTACACAATGAAACACGTGCTTGGGTAGGTAAGAAAAGAGAAAATTTAACCTCCCAGAAAGCAGTTTTCTTCCAGATTTAATTTATGGGAACTCAGTATTAGATATGCAATACACATTTACTTATACAATTAGAGACACACAGAAATCTGAGAAATAAAAGTACATTTACTAATTCTCAATTTAACATTAACATTAAAGTACATCCCTCCCCCTTCATTATTGATCACCTTAGTACTGCAGATCCTAAGAGTTACTGGTGAATGACAAAGAAAGAAGGAGATTAAAAATCACCAATGTTGCAATTCAACACTGTATGTATGAAAATGCTCATCCTCATGAACATTGCTTGTTGTGGTTGACAAGCTCCATCTTTTAAAACCTGCTCTGTTCCTTGACCTTCCTTGATATATTAAATGCTAATCTGGTTCTTCCTTTCCCCCTTTTTCCCCCCTCTGCTTTTTACTTCTTGCTCTAAAAAATGTGGATATTACTGAGCTTCTCTTGGTAAATCATCTTTCCCAGAAGTCTTCACTCTCATGTATTTATCTATCACTTCTGGATTATTTCACAAATATTTGTCTCTGGCTATAACCTCTCCGGCAAGTTGTAATTTTCTAAATGTTTGCTATTTCGACTTACTTTTCTTGCCATTACCTCAAACTCAACATGTCTAAGGCTCAATTCATCATATGCCTATCTAAACAATTTTTTAAAAGTTTATCCTTATTCCAGCTCCCTCTCAATTCCCCTCCCCCCAAACATTCTCCAAATGCTCCATTGTTGACTAGATCTTCACAAAACATTGCTCTGATCATATCACTTGCCTATCAAAAGCCTTTAAGGTCCCGGCTACCTAAACCATACAGGACATACTTGTTAGCTTGGCATTTAGGGTTCATAGCATTTATACAAGTATTTATTGAGCTCTATTATTCACCAGGCATCATTAGGCACTAGAGATGAGCAGGACATTCATAGCACCTGCTGTCACAGAGCTCAGAGGCTGGTAGGAAAGATAAACATTAAAATGTAAGTTTCTGTGTGGCAAGTGTGAAATATGAATCCTTTGGGGGTCTCTAGCAGGGAGAGATACTTGAGTAGTACCTAAAACACTCACTGCTGCTTTCCTATAAATTAGGCATGTGTAGTGAATAGTGAAAATTACGGCCAAACAAAAGTAACCATATTACAGAATATAACTATATAATAATGTATAACTTCAGATTAAATATCACTTTTCTAGAGCTTATCATAGTGGGAATTACTTATTAACTCATTATAAGTACAAGGATTTACGCTAGTTACTTAATATTCTTTTTAGTCTTCATAACAATCTTGCAAGATAGGTATCCTTATTCCGTTTCTGGAGATGAGGTAAAAGCCTCCAAGAGATGGACTCCAAGGACTCTACCCAAAATCCTACTAACTGATTAAAAGCAAGGTGGGCTTCAGACTCAAAACATATGTTCTTTTTCCTACATGCCATGATTAGATCATACACAAGTTTTCCACATAATGATACTTAGCAGTGATAGACTGGACATCCTAGAGCCTCTTCCACAGGGTGTCAGCCTTGAGCAACTGGCTACAGGGGGCAACATCACAATATTTTGGGAAAGATTTTGTTCTATAACATTCTTGTAAAACTGCCTATTTCATGCTGCCTTTTACGAAATGTTCTCTACTCTAACGGGAAAATCAGAACTATACAAGGCATAATCAGCCCTTGTGAATAGTTTTTAAGTTAAAGTTTTAAAAATTTATAATTTATGATATCAAAACAATGTATTAGAGATAATACTTAACTTTTTGATACACAGGAAATATAAATACCAAAAATCTTAAAAAACTATTAAATTTTCTGCATCACAGTACATGGCCCTACTTAAACCATACTGCAAATTTCTTTATTATGTTACTTTCAGTTTTTGAAACAAAACATGTTTTAGCTTCTAATTCTTACATACTAGAAATCAGAAATTACGTTGAAGAGGAAATACTTGATAGTATTCTTTACCAGTGCATGCATGAACTTTTATAATTTCCTAAACATATTTATCAATGTCTAATTCTAGACCTACAATTAGTATTTTCTCCTAGGATATATATTTCATTATTCATATTTTATATCTTATTCTTGATTTTTTCCTAAAACATGAAATTTTAGAAGTGCTGATCAGTTTACTGCAGAATTTGTTTTGTCAGCAGATGTTAATTTTAGCATTTTGAACTGAAGAAGTAGAGAAAGGTAGAAATTTGCTAAATTGTATCATATCACAACATATTTTAATGCAGATTATCAAAGTAAATACACAGGTAAAATAATTCTTCGTGTAGTTTATATTTCTCCTAAAATTAATTTATAAAACTAGTTCAAGGCATTAAACAGAACAAAGTTTCCCCAGATAATGATAAATGATACTTGCACAGTGGTTTCCATGTATATGGGATTTAATACTTTGATTCCAAAACATTATTTTTGGCTCTGGTACGTTAATTAAAAAGTGTTTTGTAACTGAAAACAAACAAACAAACAATCATACTCCTTAACTCTTAAGTTAAAACCCAGCAAGAAACAGCTATTCCTGAAAAATTAAGATGCCTATAACTTACTTGAAAAAAAAGAAATCTGTAAGCACAGATTGTAATATTTTGCTGATCAGTTCGCCCAAGGTCTTTATTTTAAAAAATGTTGAGTGGCTTCCTTAAACTTATGTAACTAGTTTGTGGCAGAGTCAGAATAAGACCCCTAAGTTTAATTCACTTTTGCTTTTTATTCTTTCAATCTTCAACTATTTAACACAGTTATTTTTAAAAAGTTTAATTACCTATTAGAAAAGAGAACCTTAGATTTTTAACCTACAATGAAGGAAGTGATTACAACACTATATACTAATATTCATCTAAGATAGCAAAGCAATGTCATTTACCTTAAATTTACGTCTCTGCTCTGCACAGCTGTTGAAGAACCACAAGTCTGTCTCATGGCTGTAAATGTAACAAGAACAATAATGCGACCAATTTTCATACCTAAACTAAATTAAGTAGATTTGTCATAGGCTAGAAAACTGATAATGTATTTTACAAAAAAAATTTAAAATTTATAGATTATGGAAGTGTGCATGTATGCATATGCATATGGAAATGTGTGTCTCTGTGTACATGTGTGTTACTAAATAGAGTAAAAGCAATTTAATCTGGAAATTAGTTTCATGAAATTGATAGCATTACTTATTCTCTGTGGCTAACTTTTCTTTTTACAGACCAATATGGGGATACCAAGTTTAGGAAGTGTTAGGAATAGATATTAATAAATATCAAAAATCAAAATAAGAGGCTGTCTTCAGCTGTTATAGTATGTTTTCTGGTGTACAAAGTAAGCATGTAAAGAAGAAACATCTGGTAATGTTTAGGTTGATATCAGCTCCCATTTGCATCACAATCTTTATATATTATTCATCAATATGTCATTAATCAATGTACCTACTGGTTTGAACCTATTCAACTGGTGTTTTATGTAATGAATAGAAAATGTAAACATGTTTCAAATACATATATTCAGATACCTGTACATGAAAGTGAAATTACTATACAATTGATACTCAAGCTTGTCAGATGTGATTTTTTCTTTCCATTTTTGTATTAGATAGGTTAAATATCTATGCCATCTGTAGCGCAAAACCCTGAAAAAATGTAAATGAGAAAGTAATAGATAAATTCTAGTCCACTAGAAATAGACTATACCATGTCACACTTCAAATCTGGCTACCTCTTCTCAACATTTAAAAGAAATCAGTTGAGTGTAACAGGACCTAATATTGTTCTTGTGACTTGAGCCATCAAAACAGATTTTTTAAAAATTGTATTTTTTCAATCTTTATGAAATAGTTCTCCTTCAAAACTATATTTTAAAACAAAAAGTGCATACTCTCCTTTGGTCCTCCAAAAACGTGTTATGCCTGAAAAAGCACAAATCACCATGATCTATTATCAGCACCAAATACCTAGCCTTTGCAAGTGCAGATTTTGAAACATGTTCAATTATCTTTATGAATTTTAAGAAATAATCTACACCAACTCTATTTTTCAAAGATTGGTTAAACTCTTAGTTAAACAGAAAAAGAACCAGACTGTGAGAAAATCGTAAAAGTTTTAAAGTGTTAATTTCATACTAAATGGTTAAAATTTTTAACAAAAATATTCAACCCGTTTCTTTAACATAAGTGGTAATAGTGCATGCAACTCACATTAAATAGCATTTGCGGATGCAAGGATAAATATTTCCTAATATCCTCATTTAACAGCATATGTAAACTAGTATAAAATGCTACTAGGTTTTAAACACAATCCCAGTAATGTTTATAGTTGCTAAACTTATCAAATATCAAATACTATGAAATACTAAAACTTTAGGCTCACATTATATTAATAGCAGTGTATATTTTAGTAAACAGCTAAGTCTTCATTCATTATTTCTAAATTCTCATTCATAAAAACCAACTGTTCATTCCTATGACATTTTGGCATTAGACCTGATTAAAATACAAGATAATGAAAAATGCTATAGTTTTATAATTTATACAATGGAGATATATTAATATTAATATGCATCATAAAACACTAAATATAAGTGACACAAGAAAAGTCTTTGTAGTAATGTTTAGCACCTGAAATTGTTAAAAGGTATTTAAATTCCTTTCAATCACCCTTTCACAATACAAATAACAAAACTGAGGACTTCTGCTCAAAATTTTATTTATACATCTGGTACATGAGCAACAATTTCTGATTTTACAGTCATTAATATTCCTACATTATATGTATTATCTAAGAAAAAGTATGTATTTTTTAGTTAAAGTATCAAATCTTGCCTTCCAATACAACAACAACCAAAAAAAAAAAAAAAAAAAAAAAATAAAAAAAAGAAAGAAAAACTAAAGCCCAGCCATTCTTTCCAGAGATGCCCTGGTAACCAGCAATAAAGAAATTTCTACTGGACTTAGCTTTGGGGAGGAAGGAACAACTACTTTGTCTACTTTGTCAGAGACATGTTAAAACAGAAGTAGGACAATATGTATGTAGAGTTTTTCCAAAAGTCAAAACAATAAACTCCTACCTTTGGCTTATGCAGCCAGCATCTAAGCCCCCTTTGCTATACCAACAACAGTGCAAAATTTCCCTCTGAAGCCACAGTGAGGGAAACATTTCATTTGCTATCTTCTGTGACTTCTATGCAAATTTTTCTCTGTCATGCAAATGTATGGAGAGGCTGTCTTGGAATTAGACAATTCCAATGGAAAGACTCCAATCACTGGCATTACTTGGGGAGAGATGATGGTGAGGAAAGTGTGTCACCATAAAATTACTGATTAGTTTAAACAAAAGAGTGTGACATTTATTTAAAAAAAAAAAAAAAAGGAATCTTAAACTCAGGCTGTTTCAATACAACTTTTGCAACCATGGCAGACATTTGAACTTTAGACTATTGGAACACATCCCCTCTCCACAAGTCCTCCTTCTTCCCACCCACCTCCCACAAATGGGTTTGTTCCCAAGAATACATATTCTCATCTCAAATTTGTCTAGGGACCAAAAATTTAATCCAGTTTTTACATAATAAGTAGTTTCTGGATTGTGTAGATCAGTAGCCTGTAATTCTGTCATACATACTAAGCTTCAGGAGGCCATCATATACAAGACTTAGTTACTAACCTCTAGGAGTACACCTGAAAATGAAAATAGACAGCTAGGCCATTTAAAAAAAAAAAAAAATCCAAGTTTATTTTGGTAAAATAAAGAAACAAGAAAGATGCTTACTTTTTTTTCAAACTAAGCTTGCCTTATTAGACATGTACATAGCACATGATGCAGGAAAAAACACTGCTTATCTTTCAACAGAGCTGATAAACATTTTGAAAGATGTTTTATGTAACCTTAGATTCTACCTTCCAAACATTTAATAATTACACCCTAAAAATGTTTCTTCCCCCCAAACAACGTCCTACTTACTCTGGGTAAGATTATATAAAACAATGGTTATATTACGTAACAAAAAGTTACTTTAAAGGACATACATACTATCAGTTTCACAGGACAAACATAGTGAATAAGGACAACAAACTCCAGAATGTGTTTTTATAACTGTAGCAACAGCAATAACTCCTTGGCAAACTCAAACAGTTTTTTTGGCAACTCTGGAGGTTTTCTGCATTTGTCACTTGGATACAACTGCGGAGGGTTGTCTAAGACTGCTTTGTCTCCTTCCATACCATCTTACTATGACTTTGCTAGTAAAGAAATTTCACATTTTACTTTAACTTGTTTGTGAATAAAATTCTGTTAAAATCCCACAACTGAGTCTTATACAAAACTCTTCATGCCTACGTTTACCAAATGTGGTTTTTTATATAATTTTTATAATAAGTGACCTTGTAGACTTCTGAAATCTATGGGAATAGAAATTTTGTTTTCCTTTCAAGAAGATAAAATGAGCTCTCTCTTTGAATTAAAATTACTGACATATACAAATTTAAAAATTTTCTGAATATAGACAACTGGGTCTGCACATTTGTTATCATTATGAGCATCTTTTAAAATAAGATCCCAAGGACAAGAATGCTTTACTAACCTGCAGTGGTCTCTGTTTATCACTGCTCTTAGGAGATTTCAATCCACTTGTTTGCTGCTGTAAGAGAAGTTGTCTTGCTGCTTGGAGAGCCTAGAAGTAAAAAGGGAGCAATATCTAAATACTTTGTTGACAGGTAAATTGTTTATCAATAATTATTGCTTGGTTAATAGTAAAATGCTTCAATGCATAAGAACCCCTTTCCCATCCTCCTTTCTAGAAAGAATTATCAAAGATCTTCTAATGTGAGATAAAAATTCCACATATCACACATATACAACTTTACTTAAAGTCATGGTGATACATGTAATCCTGCAGGAAATAAAGTTAATTTGTTTAAAGTGCTTAAAGAGGAAAAAATCATAAACTGCATCAATAACCTCATTTCCACAAGGAAGTTGTCTTTGAGTGTTCAACTAAAATGCCCACTCCCTTTTAAATTATCATTCAATTTGCATTTTCATATTACAATTTTGAAGCAAAAGCAGTAGACTTCAAGTGTTACCGGAAGCTGTAATTAAATTTGACAAATCAACATCAGATTATCTTGAAAGTGAATTAATAAGGATTTTCACTAAAGATTAAAAACACTTTTTTTTGTACTTACAATTCAAGGGGAAACCTCTCCTTTGACAAAATAAAGTGCAGTTTTAATGCCAAATAAAATTGAGTGGTTTTCATTTGCA
This sequence comes from Lontra canadensis, assembly GCF_010015895.1. Taxonomy (NCBI): domain Eukaryota; kingdom Metazoa; phylum Chordata; class Mammalia; order Carnivora; family Mustelidae; genus Lontra; species Lontra canadensis. The sequence goes on from NW_022630996.1 coordinate 27,828,964, forward strand.
TTCTTAGCAAAATCAGAGAACAAAGAAATTACCACTCAACCAATCAGGTTTGTTTCTATGTGTGACAGAATACCAATCAAAATAGAAGATGTTTTCATTTATTTTTATGTTTTCTTTTTCCCCATTCAGGAAAATAAAACTTAACATAAGAAATTAATGTAAGCGTTTCTTTTACAGGAGGAGGGACAGCTTGATGAGTGTATTATATAAACTTATATAAAATGAATGCCATAAAAAATACATATTGAGATGTTTTAAAAGCAGCAGTGTAAACTGAAGGGAAAAAAAAAACTTTTTAACAGCTTCTACTTTGCAAGCTCATTTTTTTCTCTCAATAACTGAGTTCAATGAACACTAAAGATGAAATTTTTCAGCATATACGATTAAAATAAATCATTGCCCTCCTCTGTTTTTCAGTGTTTTAGAATACGAGGTAAATTCTTCACGATGGGAGAAATATCTTAGATCAATATTCTACTATAATAATTGAGATTCCACGCTGATAAAAAGTACAATTTTGATTGGAATCAATGATCTGGTTTTTAAGAGAGTTTCTAGTATCCATGACAACAGTTGCTTTGACAAGATGTGCATATGGCATTACACTGCCAGCTGGTGTGAACAATGTTTGAACTACTGCATTGAGATGCTGTGCAAACAGAAAAAGTTGCCACGTCTTAACCCTCAGGGAAGGCAGTCATCCCCTGATCAATTATGAAAAGACAGAGAGAGGGCTGCTACAGTCTGGCTCCAAGCAAGTTTTCTGAGAAGGCAGGCAGACATAGAAACCAGAGTAAACACACTGAAGGCACTAGCACCGTCCCCTAACAACACTGATTTGTCTTCCCGGAGCAGGATCTGGCATAGTTTGTAAAGCACACTTCTTACATTGGGAGACACACTCACTCACAGCAATCTTTTGTGTTTTTTTTTTTTTTTTTCAATTTTTCAAGTAATTAACAACCTAAGTGTTTCTAAGGATGACACATTCCTAGTGAACACAGTCAATTTTATTAGAAAGTTCAATTTAAAAAAAAAGAAGACCAAATAAAAAATTCCACAAATACTTTAGTGTCGCAAAACTTAGTTTAAAATATTTCAGTTACTATTCTAAATAATACTGCTCTCCTTTTTTACTTGCAACCTATGAAATAACTCCAAATGACATTTTTCAAGTGGAAATTACTATAGTGTGACTTAGGCTGTGTTGTGTCTATGTGAAACTCTCAAAAAAAAAAAAAATCAGTCATCTATTTTCACCTTCGATGCCAAAATCCACTCAAATTTTGCCTAATTTTTTTCACAAGATTTTTTTTCCCCTTTGAGTTCATTAGTTTATTTTGTATACATGGAGACTTAGTTAGTTTATATTTAATTCTGTAGCCATTTATTATTCTTAAAGGACTCTAATGAGCACAGTTCTGAATCTTGAAATCATGAATGGCTGGGACTGAAAGCACTCTTAGAAATCATCTCCTCTGATGCTCTCAGTTTAGCAAATGAGAATAATGAGGTCTAGAGTATCAAGTGTTTTGTTCAAGGTCTCCTGCTTCCAGGCCAGAGTGCCATACTGTTTCTGTCCCATCAAAGAAACCATTAGATGACAATGAGTAAAACTCTAGTAAAGGAGACGCATGGCACCATGATGAATTATTTTCACCCGCAAAGAGAGAATATTCATTCATCAAAACCTAAAGGAAAAACACAATATAATCTTTCTATGTTTGAATTTGTTAAGTGTTTGACTGGAACAACTACCACTGAACGTACATTGTTTTTGTGGCTAAGTGTTCCTGCCGTCCTTGACTTGGGTTTCACCATGTACTCTACCAATACCTGGTGGAATTCTAAACTCTTACAACACTCTGATCATCTGATCAGTTATCACAAACAAACTGAAAATTCTAGAGCTAGACACAAGCCTTACCAATTGTTTAGCCTAGGCTCCAAATCCTATAGACAAGTAACTGAAGAAGCAATACGATGATAATTTGATTAAAGTCCAAAGCAGTAGCACAGTTTGGTCAAAATTTCAGGCTCTTGTCTCCCAAGCCTAGGGACCTATTAATTTTATCACCCTGCATGATGTTCATTTGGCTCAACCCAAACAAGTAATCCAATGGAATATGTAACACCCAGTGGCTATAGAAAGACACTGGAAAATTAGATCTATTAGATCTGCAGCTCACCAAAATTTCACTGGACAAAAGCATGCATGTACAGTGTTTCTAAAGGAGTAGTAATTATAATGGAGTATGACCAATGGCCAGTTAAAGTTTTAAAGTACCCTGGTTTCCATAGACATTTAGAGAAATCTTTAAAAATAGTCCAGGATCATCTTTCAATACAAATTCTTATGAAAAAGGACCACTTGTCTATTTCAGCATTCTTTTAGTAGCAGTGGAGACTGCAATAGTAAACATAGAGGTGGGAAGACAAAAAACAACTCCACGAGATCAGGATGATTTAAAACTCTCAGGCAGGAATCTTTGGCAGTTTGTGTTCTCAATACAGGCATCACAGGGCATTTTTATCCCCAGTATTCTGGATACCATTTTAGGACTGAATTTCAATAAACAATTGCTCAGAGATGTTTAGTTCATCTTTCTAATTTATTATTGTAGCGATGCAAAAGATGAAAGATTATGAGATAAGGTACTTTCATCAATAGAAGGTATTAGGTGTCAAATTACATAAAATATTAATTTGAAAATCATTTGCCCACTTCAATTGGTAAATAGAAAAGATAAATTCCAGGGCCAGGCATTAAGTTCTATGAACTGTTTATACGCTCTCGCTCTGCAAAAACAAAACAAAACAGAAAAAAACTTGGAACAAAAGGCAAGAGATGTTTACAAAATCTCCTTTAATAATGACTGAGTGTGATTCTGGTGAACAACAAGAAAGAGGTTTCTAAGGCAGCCAAACCATATTTAGTTTCCAAAAACACATTTGTTTTGAATTAAGAGTGCACTTTACTTAATGAAGTGATCTAATTTTAGTAAAGTTAAAAAAAATTAAGGTAGGACATTTTAAAAATCAGAATCAGATTAAATTAAAATATCTTGAAAAGATGAATAAAAATCTTTGTAATAGATTAAAGATATATTTTTTGTTAGACTGCAGAGGTGTATGGGAATGTGCAAGTTTTTCAGAACTCGGTGCATCTTGCTTTAAAAAATGTGTTACATTTTATATTAACTAACTGGAATTTAAATAAAAACTTGAAAAATATTTATGGAAAACACCATTCTTAATAGTTACTGTCTAATTTCAAATAAATTAAAATTCTGCAAGAAAAACAAAAGTTCATATCACCCTTCCACAACATGGTAACTTTATGCTACCTATGGTTCTCATAGTACAGAGGTCATTATGAGAATTAAGAGTAAAAAAGCTTTGTAACCTGTCAGATCAATACTGTTTTCTTCTTGAAGAACACTGAAAACTTTCACCATGACTGTAATTGTTTGAGAATAGCTTAGAAACACCCAGTGAAACAAAAAATGTTGAGTATTCTAATGTTTATAAATAACTTTTTTTTCCCAAGTAAATATATGTATATTTTGGGAGAAAACAGACATCACTCATATCTCTCCCCATAAAAGTAGGAATGCTTAACCTATCAGCCTGTTGCATTTGAGACATTAAAATGAAAAATGACATCTACACCCATTAATATCTTCAATGTATAAACAGCACAGCATGACACATTCTTGAGAGCTGAAGGCTACAAAATCTCTCTGAAACATAAATAACAAAGCACTCAGAAGCATATTTGATGTTGATATTCATCTCTGAGAAAAACACTGCTGCCTAGGCTTCTTATGAAAATAGATGCAGCCCAAATGGATCTCCTGTAATTGGTTTCAGATAGCGAGGTCAGAAGAAATATGATACAAGGAACGATTATGTGGAACAGGCAAAACAAGAATGTTTACACAGGCACTCCCTAGTTATACTGACAAGGGGTGTATACTTTGCAGATAACCAGAACCAAAAAAAAAAAAAAAAATTGCCAGCAGGACAATCAGAATTTTGCTCCTCATACTCACATGTTTTAACCTTTAACTTATAATGTCTTTAACATGTTACTTTGAATACTGAACATAAAAATAAGTTTTCAAACAGAATTTCATTGTCTAATTATTTTCCCAAGTATGGTTGATAAAAAGCGTATTCGGATCCTTCCACAAAGGATATGAATTCCTATTCTGTTTGGCTTTTCTTCGCATTATGTTCCCACTAAAGAGAATATACTGATAAATGTAATCTGAAGTCTCATAATGCTATTTAATAGAAGAAAATTAATCATCTAATTGTCATATCTTATTTTCAAACAGCAATCTATCAGAGTGAAATTATGCATCTGTAGCTATTGACCTTTCATTTTATCACGGCTGATCCATAATTAGACTAAGTTTGTTGGGAAAAAAAGCTAATTGCTAAAAAATATTTTTTTACAATAATTGTTTTTGTGTGTGTGTGTGTGTGTGTGTGTGTGTTTTGTTTTTTGTTCCACAGTATTTCTTACATAAAGTTAAAGAATAAATGTGTGGATATATTGTGTTCATAGCGTGGACTACTAGGGGAGTCAAACTGAGAAGCTAAGATCTTTTACTTCATGGTACTATAATAAGAGTGAGTAATTCATTAAAAGTATCCTATTTACCAACCAAATGCTGTTTGGCTCAGCATTCATTATGTAAGTTCAAAGGAAGGCAAGAGAGGTATTGAATAAGTGATGGAACGGATTCTTAAGTCATCCTCAGAAGTTCTAACAAAATTCTCAAGGTTCAGATACAAACCCAGTATCTTTCAGGACAGCTCCAAACTCCTAGATAAGCTCAGAGACCCTTCCACAAAATAAGCCTGTGAATTAATGGTAACTAATGGCTAAGACAGGTTTTGTTTTTTCAGGTCTAGAATCATATATTCAGCTTAATGGGATGAACACATTCTCTTCCTTAGAGCTGGCATTCCATAGTCTACAGTAAATAATACTAAGCAGCCTGGTATTCATATTTCTATTTTCTTTCTTATTCCGCTGCTAATAATAATGAATTGCTACTGGAACCCATAAAGAACATTAAAATAATCTATAGCAATATAAATGCAATTCCTGTTCACAAATTAAGGAATTCTATCTAACTTCAAAAGTCCCAAGTATGAAAGGTAAAGAGGAATTGGAACTAATTTTATTAAAATTGTTAAAATTGAGATTTTTACAATATTTCTTTATTATGGTACATGTTCCAGGAACTACAATGGTTTATGGGCATTCTCTCAGTTATTTTTTTTTCTGCTATAAAATGTTTTATTATTTTTCCAAACATACTTTGGATTTAGTTTTTATTTCTCACATAACCACAGTTGCTTTTTTTCTTCATTATGAGGCCAATAACCATCTTTAGTTTGGATATGGACTGAAGGCCTATTACTGCTACATTGTTATACTGTCAACTAGCACACTAGATACTAACTGAAAATACATACTACTAAATTATAGTATAATATCTGAAAGTAAACAATTATTTGAATCCTGTATTCTGGATTTCCTCCTCAATTTAATAATAAAATTACAAAAGAGATAGAATTTAGGAAAGTATTTGCAAGAATAAAATATATCAAAAATTACTTGTCATTAAAAATTTTTTTACAAGTTTGTTCTATGTACCAAGCAAAGAATTAAACACTACACACTTGTGGAAGAAGGAGGTAGGTGATGCGACATTGTTTTTACCTTCAAAGATTTTGTGTCTAATAAGAAACATTTGGTTTAAAGTCAAAAGGTCATAAAAATGTTTTTAAAACATTTCAGGGGTTCATAAGTTGAAGAAATTATTTTCAGTTGGGAAGCTCACATAAATTTTTATGGGGATATAAACTGGGATGAACTTACAGACAAATAGTTCATCTTGTAAAGGTGAGAGAACATGGTCACACCAAGTAGAGGCAAAGAATATGTGCGATCATACACACTGAAGAGTAACTAATCTTGGGTAAAGCATGCGCTTAGTTTAGGAGCTAGTTACACATCATGAGAAAGTGGGTTGGAGCTAATTAATGGACATAACTCAACACTCAATGGAAAAAAGTCTCCATATTATTTAGAAGGTAAAGGCAGATGTTGCTAAATCTGCAAACGATGAGATAAACCTGACAATATTGAGGTCCTGTTGTGAAGAACAGATGAGAAGTGATGGAGAGAATGAGGAAAGATAAAAGCGTGAGGTAGAAAGACCAGCTAAAAGGGACGTGCAATTGTCCAAATGTGAGACAACAAGAACTCCTTTAATTAAAACTGAGCATCACAAGAGGGCCTGTCAAAGTGGAATGGCAGGATTTAGTAACTGGGCATGGAGTAAAGGGCTTCTGGGAGGGGGTAAATGATGACTTCAAAATTTTAAGTCAAGAGTAACTGTGAGAATAGCTATTCCACTGCTAGAAATGGGGAACTTGGATTAAGAAACACAGGCTTTAGAGAAAAAATGATGCTGTTTACCTGATGGCAGGATAACCGGAAGATTTCTTTAGTATATACCAATAACACAGAGCTCTAGGTTCAGAGTGACTGGGCTGAAAACAGATACCCCAAAGTAAGAGATTAGACAGCATTTAGGACAAAGGGAAGTATTAGATTGCTGGTGAAGAGTAAAAAGAGGGGGAAGATCCAGACTTAGAGAACATCTGCATTTTGTTTAGAGGTGAGAAAGCAAAAAGGAAGACAATGCACAGCAACAGAAGTTGAAAGACTTCTAGAAAATGTTGAACATGGAATAACCATGTGACTCAGAGATTCCACTCCTAGGTATATACCCAAGAGAAATGAAGACATATGTCCATACAAACGGTTGAACATGAATGTTCATAGCAGCTTAACTCTTAATAACCAAAAGATGGAAAGAGCCCACATGTCCATCATCTGATGAATGGATAAAGAAAATGATCTATCCATATTATAGACTATTACTCAGCCATAAAATGGAATGAAATATTGACAGATTCTATAACATGGATGAACCTTGAGAACATTATGCTAAGTGAAAGAAGTCAGTCACAAAGACCACACATTGCACGAATCACTTATATGAAATGCTCAGAAAAGGCAACACCGTAGAGACAAAATTGATGAACGGCTGCCAGAAGCTAGAGGGAGGAGATAAAACACATTGACCGCTAATGAGTAGGGGGTTTCTTTTTAGGAGGGTGTGAAAATAGTTGGGAATCAGATAGTGGTAATGGTTGCACAACCTTGTGAATGTACTAAAACCCACTGAATATATAATTTAAAAGAATAAATTTTATAGTATGTAAATTACACCTCATTAAAACATATATTTAAATAAAAGAATTATTATGTTAATTATATCTCAATAAAGCTGGGAAAAATAGAAAATAGCAAAAACAAACAAACAAAAAAAACAAAAAAGATTATGAAGGGAGAAGATGAATGGGTTCTCAAACCCCAAAACTCAGACGCTAAGGATTAATGAAAGATCTTGTTGATCTGATAATTTGCATGTGACCTATAGGACGGCAGCTCCCATAGGATACTGAAGTATAAATTAGGCTGCAGGAAATTAGAGGGGAAAACACGCCCATGAGTGCAAACAATTCTTTTGATAAGTCTGCAAAAACCAAAATAAAAGGGAACTCTATAGTTTGAGAGGATGTGTGTGTTTGTGTGTTTTAAAGACAGTTTGCTAATAAGCTAAGAGGGAGAAACAGAAGCTGTAAGAAGAGAACTGAGAACGTCACTGGAGGGGCTGTCAAGGGGCACACCAAGGAGCAGGAGCAGGTGACAGCCCCGTGGGGAGAAGGAACACATCCTCCTCTGAGACAAGCTGAAGAGAAGGGAGGACAGGTGACTTTGCCAGGCAGAGGTAGGAAGAGAAAAGAGTTCACGCTGAATAGTCTCAATTAATTCAGACAGTAAGAAAGGGCAGTTATGTACTGAGAAGGAGAGAAAGACTGGAATTGCTGAGGAAACAAAACTGAGAAAGCTCTGTTCTCTCCCATTGCTCTGAGAAAAATACAGCTGGTAGAGTAAAAACTGGCATTTAAAATGTTGTTAGAGAAGGAAATGTACTTCCACAGACACTGATGACATACATATACGGAGGTCTTCTGAAATGTTGCCTCCATAACTAAATAAAGAACCACTTACTTTTCCATTGCTCTAATTTGGGATCATCACTACTCAGAGTCTTTTTATACTTTTAACGTGGCCATGGGGCCTGGCACCTCCAATTATATCAAGTAGAAGCTGAAGAGTCACTTACAATATGTGCTATGTTATTGCGCATTCTGAGGACTGGTTGTCTTTAGTTTTTAAAAGACAGCAAAATAAAATATATCTGTGATGCTGATACCACTGGGACCATGGACTATTCAAAAGTTTCTCTTTGCAACTGGGAGAGAAATATGATGTCATGGTATTGACTAGATTTCAGAAGACATTCTTTGGCCTTTTATTAGTTGATAAATTTGGACTACCTAATCACACTGGGCATTCATTTTCTTGTCTATTAGATGCAGTTAATAATATTTACTTTTGCCCATAGGTGATTTGTGAAATCAGAGAAGATAATGCATTTGAAGGTATTTTAAAAGCTAAAGTAATATTATTTCAAGTAGAGACTTTTGAAATTATGTAATTCCTCCTGTGGATATTAGCTCTTCTATGTGTATTTACTGGTCAGTGGAGGCTGACTACTGATTTTTAGTTTCATAAAGATTGCTCAGTAGGTACATGCATTTTTTTTTAAGATTTTATTTATTTATTTGACAGACAGAGATCACAAGTAGGCAGAGAGGCAGACAGAGAGAGAGAGAGAGGAAGGGAAGCAGGTTCCCTGCTGAGCAGAGAGCCCAATGCGGGGCTCAATCCCAGGACCCTGGGATCATGACCTGAGCCGAAAGCAGAGGCTTTAACCCACTGAGCCACCCAGGCGCCCCAGGTATGTGCATTTTAACTAACAGGACTGGCATATAGTAATTCCTGAAAGTTTACCTCAATATTTAGTTCTCCTATTCAGTAGAAAAATATCCCACTGGGTAGGAAAAATATCTTAACAGTTCCATGCTCTATCATATTTTGCAAAGTTGTATTTTAACCTCTGCTGAGGCTGAAAGGATTTTTATCTTTGCAGTTAAACTGGTGAGCTACACCTCTCCCCTCTCCCAGATCCACTTCACCACTGCTATGGGATCACCTGGCCTCAAGAATCTTTTTAAATGGTAGGAAAGATAAAATATATTCAATATAACCACACTGCAATGCAGAAATGGGCTGCACGCCATTAAAGGGTACAAAAAATGGCTATGGGAGGTTCAGCAAAGACAAAAAGGGAAAACAAGATTTAATGCTTGGTCAGTGCTCATTATCTGCCAGCTATCATTCTAAATCCTTGCACATACTATCTCATTTCACCCTCAAAACAACCTCCTTTATTATAGAAGTGTGAACTGCAGCTCAGAGTCATTAGGTTATATGTTCAAACTGGTTCACGTACTCTTGAAATGGTGTCAGAGATCTGAATGACCATCGGGCTACCTTTGAAGCTAACGGCCTTTCCACAAGGGGTAGTAAGGAAGAGTGTATCATTCAAGAGACTTTTGTTTGATAAAACAGATATAAGTAAAAAAAAATGGGCATAAGGAGGACAAAATGAATTTGCGTCATTAACAACATTGCTAGTTATGTCAACTAGAACAACAAAGAATTCCAAGATCCTATTCATGTTGGGTTTTTTTTTTCCCCTTATTCTTCACGAGGAGAACTAGACATACAAGTTTACATACTAAAGGCAATTCACTATCCTTAAAAGATGGTGTCTTTGAAGTTATTAAACACTTGATTCATGATGGCGGTTACAAACAAAAAACTAGTATTAAAGTGAAAACATTTCAATAACCATCTTCTATCCAACCAGACACAAAACAGTAACATCTGCTAACAGGCATTAAATAATCTGTACTATGTTCTGTTGGATTTAGAAGTAGGATTGCCAGATAAAATAGGGGATGCCCAGTTAAATTTGCAGTTATTTGTATTTTTACTTGTTAAATTTCACAATTCTAGTCACAAAAGTCTTTCAGAATATGTTGCCAAGACATGGGTGGTTTTTGTTTGTTTGTTTGTTTGTTTAATATGGAGTGTTTTAAATTTAAAGGTGATTTTTTTTTTTTTTTTTGGAGAGAGAGAGTACGTGTGGGAGTGTTGGGGCGTGGGCAGGCAGAGGTAGTGGGAGACAGAGAATGTTAAGCAGTCTTAAGCAGTCTCCATGCTGGGTGTGGGACTCTATCTCACAACCTTGAGATCATAACCTGAGCTGAAATCAAGAGCTGGATGCTTGACTGAGTCACCCAGGCGCCCCTAAAGGTAAATTCTATTCATTTCAACAGTGGAAATCTTTTTTCAGTCCTAGTGAGTAAATGATGTCATCTTAGCCATATTTTATATGTGAGTCAGGGAGTGACTAGGAGGCTTGGGCTGCTTTCCTGTGAGAAGGAATGTTCACGGGGGGCCACAAATGCATAGTGAAAGGAGGAGGTAGGCCACTACAAAGGAAAAGTAAGTGTGTCAGTTTTTGGACAAGCCAGACCAAGAAAAGCAGAGGGGAAGTTTCTTTTAGAGTTCATATTCTACCCTCCTGTAATTGAGACACAGATGAGAAAAATGCAAAACTCTGGCTCTCTATTCACCCTCCCTGCAGCAAGGATGAGGCTCAGTAGCCAGGAACCCTGAGGCAAAGATTATGACCCTGCTTGGCACAGAGGCGAGGAAATGCTAGAGCCGATATGAAGGAAAGAGCCCTGAGGCAGAGAATCTCTGCCTACTTAACCCAGAAGCTAACTAGGCCAGTCCCAGAGGAGGAAGAGATAGTGAGAGCAAAACCATCTGAGAAGGGAGAGGCCTTGATTAGTTCAGGTGAACTGAGAACCACTCAAGGAAAGCCCTTAAAGCTAAAATTAGAGTGTTCTTAGAAACAAAATGGCAGAGTAGCCAAAGAGACCTCAGAAATTCCAAATTCTAAACCCAGCACCCTTTCTGGGTTTCTAAATGACCTCATGCCCATCAGTGATGAGCTTTGAATACCTTCCTTCTTCCCAAGCAGTTTATAATTTACTAGTTCAGGGCAATCTAAAGAGAAAAACATAAAACTCAGAAGAAAATTGATAAACAACTGCCGATTCAGCACTACATTACTCAAAACATACCCAATGAGTGGGAGAAGGAATACATTTATAGTAAGATCACAGAACTTTGTTGTTTTCAGGCTATGTTATTCACAGTGTAAATTATGGAGCACAGGTATGCCTGTGTAATATAGTTTGAAGTAAATTCCCAAAGATTAGATTTTAGAGATCTTGGACAAACTCCCCTGAGAGAGCAACCCAGGGCGTTTCCATTTTGTGGTCCAGCTATCAGAGTCCAGGTCAGGTTATCTCCAGCATATGAAGTGGCAGATTGTGGCAATTATGTATAAGGTACAACCAAGTGTTCTTTTGAAGAAAATAAAATGTAAACTAATGGTGGTAATAAGCATCACCTTAGTACATCAAGAGCTATGCTTCTAGGTGATTTTTATGGAGTCTTCTTGGCTTTGGCCCTAAAAATCTTCTTAAGCTCTGAGTTTTTAAAATTTAACTCTATCAAAAAGGTTAAAATGTTTTTCTGATAAAAATCATTCCTGGGGCTCCTGGGTGGCTCAGTGGTTAAAGTCTCTGCCTTCGGCTTAGGTCATGATCCCAGGGTCCTGGGATCGAGCCCCGCATCGGGCTCTCTGCTCAGCAGGGAGCCTGCCTCCTCTTCTCTCTCTCTTTCTGTCTCTCTGCCTGCCTCTCTGCCTACTTGGGATCTGTCTGTCAAATAAATAAATAAAAACCTTTAAAAATCATTCCTTATATTTAATTCTCTATAATATGACTCTTAGAAAATATGTAATAAATAAAAAATTATAATAGCCACTCAGAAAATAGTGTCCCTGGGGAGAAATCAACAGTTTAAGAAGTAGACGATAGGAGGGCCCAGAAAGGTTTTTTGTTTTTGGGAAATGTCTTGATAAGAAACAAAGTTCCTAGAGGCGACTATCCCTCTATTATTTCATTTTCACTCTTTTTTTAGCTTATTTCCTTTACCACCATGAGACCTAAGACTAGAAAGAAACTAAAAAAAAAAAAGTTTCTCCCTTGTCAGTTCTTCTAGCAACCCATGGTCCATGGCCCACTTATTTATTTCCTTCCGCTACAAAATGCTTTATTGTTTCCATCTGATCCATGACTTGGGGGAGGACTCTGTGGTGGTTAAAAAGCTGCAAGGGGGCTGCAGGGAGAGGCTGAGCCACAAGCTGCAGCACCAGGGGGATGCCAGAGGGGCCCCATAAGGCTCCTGGGCTTCAGAGGCACCTAGTCAAGCTTGAGAATGAGCCTTTCTCTTTATTATTATTATTTTTTAAGATTTTATTTATTTATTTATTTCGAGTGCACACTGGGGGAGGGGCAGAGGGAGCGAGAGAGAAAAGCAGACTCTATGCTGAGCATGGAGCCTGAAGTGGGGCTTGATCCCAGGACCCTGAGCGAAAATCAAGAGTCTAACGCTTAACTGACTGAGCCACCCATGTGCCCCTGACGGTGAGCCTCTTGAGGAGTATCTCCCCAGTCCAACCTGGGGAGGCCCACTTTTTGAAGATATACATAAAATCCAACTCCCGGGAGTAAGTCTGTACATCCTGCATTAGCACAAGTGACATTTTTATTTAAAAAAATCCTCAAGTCACGTGATACTTCTACTTGTTAGGTGGGTATGCTCATTTACCCTTAGTGTCTAGCACTATAAGCTCCTTAAGGACTATACTTGTTTCTAAAGAATCTCTATGTCCCCAAGAATGTGCAACACAGTAGCCTGCCCCTATGGACCCAAAAGATACTTAATTGAAAACTGTTTCTTTTTAGACATTTCTCAACTTGTAAAGCACACAGAGAGTTTAGCTAGTTCCGGATATTTGAGATGTAACTTGTACACTAACAGAGGAAACTTAGCATTTCCCCACTTGCACATGGTAAGTGCTCTTCAACCTTTACACTGACGACTATGGATGATACACTGGTGATCTACCATGACACAGAAATTAACATAAATATCTTTCCCTTTATTGAGTCATATTAAAATTTTTTATCCATGGCTTTTCTACAGTGTATTATCTCTTTCATTATTTTTTTTTAATAGTCACAATCCAAAAATTACTATGGATTGTCAGAAAAGTTTTGCCTCATTTTCTTCAGTTAGAATCTTTCAATTATTTTAGGCATTGGCCTAGAAAAATAATCCAACATGTGGATATTATCATTATTCAGTTTGAGAATTTGTTTACTAAAAATATATTTTCCAAACTTTTCCAGATTCAGTTATGTACAAAATTAGTTTTATTAAGACATTTTTAATATTTACTAATACCCAATATACACCTAATGACATACTCTATGTGAAAAAAATAACTTATTTAGACAAAGGCAATATAGTCGTTTTGAATTAAAAATGAGAAAAATTCAAACTCACCGAAGCACATACTAGTTTCAATTCTTAAAAAAACTCTTCATTTAGCATAATTCCCTTCCAATAGATATTTACACTTTTTTAGTTTTGGCAATTATCAGTAACACTGCAATGAACTTCCTTCTAATTCTGCCTTGCAATTCTTTCAAAAGTTTAATTTTGCAGTCAAGCCATCTTCAGATATTGCATTTTGGCACACATTACCATAATGCTTCCCTAGAATGGCTGTATCCATTTGCAATCCCACCAGTGGATGAGATTGCCTATTCCACAAGACTCAAAAATACTGTGCATTATCGCTCCCTTTTAGCCTTTTTTTACAAACAGGCAAAACTTTCATTTCAATTTGCTTTTCTTCCCTTATTAGAAATCGATGTATATTTATATTTAAAAAATATACATCTACAAAATATAGGTAATTTTGTATTCTCACTTAAAATTAGTGGATTGGGTGAGCCCTTGTAGCTGATATCTCACTCATTCAACTGATATTTTCCCCCAGTTTTTTAAGATACAATGGACATACAGCACTGTGTCAGTTTAAGCTGTATAGCATAATGACTTGAATCATATATACTGTAAAATGATTATCACGATCCGTCTAGTTAACATCTATCATTTCACAGAGACACAAAAAAAGGAAACAGTTTTTCTCCTTCTGATGAGAACACTTAGGATTTACACTCTTCACAACTTTCAAACTGAAAGTTTGAACTTTTTGATCACCTTCATCCAACCCTCCCACCCCCAGGCCCTGGTAATCTGATCTCCTTTTTTGAGTTTGGTTGTTTTAATTTTTTTTAGATTCCACATATGAGTTCTTGACTTACTCCACTTGGTATAATCTCAAGGTTCAACCATGTTGTTGCAAATGGCAGGATTTCCTTTTTTTTTTTTTTTTTTAAATTTTTAATGGCTGAATCATTTTGCATTTCAACTAACATTTTTAAAGCCCTTACTCTTCGTTAGTTAGATACCGGAGATGTAAATGTGGGCAAGACAGGCAAGGTTCCTGTCCTCTCAGAGTTTGTAATTTAATCACTAACAAGGAAACAATTACCAAATAGTGTTGTTTGTAGCCTTTTTTTTTTTTTTTTTTTTTTTTTTTTTTTAATGTTGCATTATGACAGAGGTCACTAAACTTTGCGGGTCGTGTTCTGACTTTAATTATCCACAGTATGGCACATGATAACAGTGTGAGGAAGAACTCTTCATTAAAAAATGTAAAAATTCTACATAGGGTGAACTCCGTGTGGCTGATAATTAAGAAGGTGGATGATATTTTGAATCATAAAAAGGTAATATAATTCTATTCCAGAAGCAGCTTTTTTGGTAAGGTAAGAGACAAAACTTTTAGAAAGCAAATAACCCATAGGATTGGTAAGGATCTAGTCACCTTATCCTGTGACAGAGAGTATGCTAGTTTCTTTCAAAAGTGGTTTCCATTTTTTAACCCATAAAGCTTCTGCCCAAAGGAATAGCTGTTTCACCATACATTTTTAAGAAAAATGCTTTCCAATTTAATGTTTCTCCTCTTTAAATTAATCATTTGGCTTGTAATCAGAAAGGAAGCATATGAAAGAATGCTTATTGAAAGATGGATAGTTAAACTGGAAATTAAAACTTTATTTCTGAGGGTCACATGGGGAAGATGCTTTGCAATCTTGGAGAAATCCCAGTCGGCCTTTGCTCAAAATGGCACTCTTCTCCCAATGTCTCAAAAGATATTAAGCCTCTCATAGAAGGGGGATTTTGTTGCCCCCTGCAAAGGCTTCTTATGATTGCAGAATGATCTATTTAAGAACTGCACACTTTCTCATGGAGGACACATTTTGGCACTCTCTTGTAATTATCTTCATTTACATAACTGGCACCTAACAGGCCACTCAGCAGAGTGGAACAATAAGCCGTGCTTGCTCTGATCATCTTTATGTTGAAGTTAAGCCATTACACTGAATCCTGAGACATGCTATTGTGAGGTCCCCTGGCATTTCCACTGCTATCATTCGTCTGTTGTTATAGGAGAATGTTCACTGCCAGAATCCTCTGGCAGAAACTCAATTTCTGAGTCCAATACTAATTCATTACAAAGTCTGCAACAGCTGGGACACTGGTATACACAAATGAGGCATTCTGAAATTTGAGGACAAATCCAAAATACACACTCAGGACCTTCCTTGTGATTCCACAGCCATGGAAATAGCTGTTTAAAAAAAAAAAAAAAAAGGGGGATCCTGTCAACATCTCACCCTGCCAACACCAAATTAGACCCTTGCGATTTGAGCCTCTATGGTAGTGCCACCTCCCTGCTCTTCTTTTATTAAGAACTGTTTTAAAGGTCTCAGCTTTGTCATGTTTAACAGGCCTTGGAAACATGGGGCTGAGACATGCAATGTAGAGGATACTGGAAAGGACTCCTTGAGTACACCTATCCAAAGGACAGCCACCATTCTGTGAAATAAAAAGGTGCTCCAAAGGTGACTTGGATAATAGGCACCAGGGAAGAACCGTGGGCAGAGCAGAAGCACAGAACAAAGTAAGAAGGGTGACAGCGATTGTAAACAATGACAAAGAGCAAGAGAATATCTTAAGATTCTTTTGTTTTTAATCGTTATTTAAGAATGATATCAGGTTAACAACCAAAGTTGTAAACACTACCAAAATTTTCACTTCCTCACAACTTACTAGACTCTTTGGGTTAAAATGATGGTCCTGTTATATGGAACTCTTAGAAAGCTACCTTTATTACACTGTGGTATGTGTATAACATTTCACAGACATGTGTTCGTTTCTGCTAAGTTAATCAATTTCTACTTGAGAAAAAGATATAAATAATTCCTATCCAAGGAAAATGAAGACATTTAAATTTCACAAATTTCACTGAATATTATCAATGTACACTTAATTTACAAATATTACATGAAGCATTGATCCTTTGTATAAAAATTGAAATAATACTTCAAAATACACTTTTAAATTTCTTTTGTAATTCTATATACACTAGTATGAAAAAGAAAAAACAATACGTACAGACATACAAACATAATAGAGGTTCTTTCCATGGGTTACCTGAAAGTGTTTTTTAAAGTCTACTAAAATGGTAAAATTTGTATGCAGGTGTGGCCACAATGCCACAAATATATTCATATATTAGAAATAAACCTAGCAATTTCAGCCTTATCTCACTTTAAAATAGGAAATCATTTGTCATTTGTTATATGCCCTTTGTTGACGATCTATAAGAAAAGGTAATTTAACACTGAATATTTCCAACGAACATTTGAACAAAAAAACACTCTTACATCAATTTCTAAAATTTAGGACTCTTTAGTTGAACTTTACCCTTAAGCAGGAATGGTTTGCTCTGCAGATTTATGTTTAAATTGGACTTCAGAAAGACTGAGAAAAATACTGAAAAACAAGCACTTCATACAAAAATTTTGTTATGAAAACTGCAAATCATGCTAAATTCTCATTTTCAATTCACTAAGGACAT
The DNA here is from genome assembly GCF_010015895.1 of Lontra canadensis. Taxonomy (NCBI): domain Eukaryota; kingdom Metazoa; phylum Chordata; class Mammalia; order Carnivora; family Mustelidae; genus Lontra; species Lontra canadensis. Next base: position 27,846,021 of record NW_022630996.1, read on the forward strand.
CTACTATAATGGTTCCCTCCCCAGATGGTCATCAGAATTACACAGGAGGCTATTTTATAAAGAGAAATTCTTGGACTCCACCCCCAAAGATTCTCATTTAATTAGGTTTGAGGTGGGATCTGAGAATGTCAATTTTTTAAAAGCTCCCTAAGTGATTCTTGATGACTAGCCAAATCTGAGGACTACTGCTCTTCTAGGTAAAATTTTGATAACCTTAGTAATTGTAGTATAACTATTACTACCATTATTATTCAATATAATGATATCATAATGCATTACACAAGGCATGGGAAATGAGAAGACCTCCCCTAACCATTCACTGTTTCCATTTCCACCATATTTTACTCATTACTGACAGTACTATGGCAGAATCAAACATTTTAAAGCTAAAAAAAAAAAGACTTGGAAAATGTTACATTAAATCCCTTCATGCTATACTATGGAAGTAGGCCTAGAGAGGTTAAGTAATTTACCAAAGTCATAAAGTTTTTAAATAGTATTAGACTCTAAGTATTCCAGGTTTTTCTTTTATTTTTCTCACTCTACCACCAATTTTAAAGGTGTACACATAAAAATAAAATTAAGACTTTTAAATATTTGATTATCCTATATTCCCTCCAGTTCCCAGCAGATGACATCCCTTCTTCCAAATCCTATTCCTTATCCACTCCACTCTCCCTGGAGAACCCTATCAGAAAGCACTGGGAAAGCCTTTGGCCGGCTCTCCTCATTCATGCTTTGAGAAACTTCTCCCTGTGCTTCCATGGGAATTATTGTACGGAGCCACTTCTATCTGACTCCCCTACTGTCAGGTCCAGAGGGCATCAGAGATTTGGACTCAAGCAAAAGGATTCAGACTCTATTAATATTATTTTAGTTACATTATATTTAAAAAAGCTTTTGAGAGTTGGTGTGAGATCATATACAACATTGTTTCTATGGGAACAGGAATTCCTGTTTCTAAACAACAGGCTCAGAAATGATTGTGTGCAATAAAACCTATTAGTAAATTGGGGACAGTCTGTTAGTTCATCTTAGTTAATGAAAGCATTCATAAACACGCTTCTCACATATTAAAGCCTGTGCCTTTCTGTTCACTTTGAAAAGGTCTTGCAATGATGCAGATTGGAGAAGCCCATAAACAGGCAACAGAACATGGTTTCAAACAAGTATGAAGCCAATGATGACTTATATTGAAAAAGACAAACAGACGTGTGCAACTGAAGCAAATAATTCATTATATGTTAATAAGAACACTTTATAATAAATAAATAAAAAAGAAAAGAAAAAAAAACAAGAATACCCAAATTCAAACAAAATCAAATTCTTAAGATATAATAGAACAATTTCTAGGCAATAAATTAATAAATAATATATAATTAGCATTTAACTGTAATTTATTCTGCTAGTTTACCATTTACTTTTTGTTGTTGTTTTTAAAGGGTTGATTTGTAGGGAGCAAAAATAGTGCTTTATGTGATATTACTGAAAATTACTGAAAGGACGGATTATAAAAATACAACATATGCAAAGCAAATGATTATGCACCATAAAATTTTAGCCATTAAACATAACCTCAGATTTACAGAAAAGGATAGTTTACTTTCATGAGAAAATAATGTAAGCAAAAGTTAGTTGGAAATACCACAGTGGAATATTCTTCTTTAATGTTACTAATGAATTATGAATTTAATGTACCATTAGTAAGAACAAATTTTTATTTTGTAGCATAACTGTCTAGCCATCAACCCCTGAAGTTTAACTTCTCCTCTATTGCATTCTAGTATATGTCCTAAGGCAAGTTTTCTGATAAATTCTCCTCTAAAGATCTGGCTGGTCTTTGGTTCTCCACTGAATTTATTCCTCCCCCGACCATCCCCACATACTCATTGATGCAAAAGCTTTCTGTAGCAGGATTCTTTCTTTGATTCATATCTTTTTTCATTGCACTAGCACACAACCAGTTTGTATCAAGAGACACAGAGAAATGTCAGTATGTATTTTTTAAAGTGCCCTTTATTCTATCTTTATATCCATTTGGTTCAAAAGATTATACATTTGTCTATGGAAACTCTTCAACTTGAGGAAAAGTTTGAAATTATAAAATCAACCTTGTAAGTTATGAATATGCAAAATGAGTGCTTTCACAGAGGCAAAAGTTAAGTCTGAACTACATTATTGTTCCTATCTTTTTCTTATCATCCTATTTTCATTTGCCATACACTTCTAGACCATTTCTTCTACTTTTCTTTACCAAGCTTTAAACTTGTCATAGTCATACAGACACTAACTGGATAGAACAGATATTGGCCTTTATGAATTTAGTTATAAAAACAGAATAACACATTGATGATAAAAAATGAAAACCCAATGTCTTCATCAAGAACCACTACAGTTTAATTGCACTGAGGTAAAAATTCTGTTTCATCTCATTCAGCAGGTCTTGTTGGAACACTTTTTTTCTTTTTCAAGGACTTTATTTATTTATTTATTTATTTATTTGAAAGAGAGACAGTGTGTGTGTATTTGTGTGCGCACGTGTGCGTGCAGGCACAGTGTGGAGGGATAGGGGCAGACGGACAGACTGGGCTCAATGGGGAGCCTGATGCGAGGCTCTATCCCAGGATTCTGAAATCATGACCTGAGCTGAAATCAAGAGTCGGAAGCTCAACCAGCTGAGCTACCCAGGCGCCCCATACTGGAACGTTTTAAATGTCAAAGTTTAAAGTGGGACATAGCAACACAAATCTCACTTTCTACAAGCCATGAAGATGATGTGGACAAAAATGAGAAGTGAGCTTCTCTTCCTCTGCTCATCTTTCAGATGTCAGTGTTTTCCAGTTCTCATCCATCTTTCTTTTTCTTACCACTCTATCCACTGGCTACTATTCCTTAGCCTTCTTTGCATGCCTTGTTTGTCCTAAAAATCTCAAAGTCTTTAAGTCTGTGGATGTCTTCTCTTCTTCCCTTCCCTTTGATTCCCACTGTTCTCTTCTCTCATTCATTAGGAGCCCTTACTCAGATTCATGATTCTAAATACCATCGATATGCTGACAACTCATAGATGTGTATCTCCAGTCCCTGTGTCTTCCTTGAACTCAATGTGTATGTCTATTTGCCGTGATCATAATATTAGCTTCTGAAATAAGCATGTAAATTCAACAATTCATCAATTGTTACATACATTAACAAGTATCCCCCCAAAAAATGTACCCCAAAACAAAAACCAAATCAAAGCCAAATAAATCCAACCAACCAACCAACCAACCAACTTGTGTTCTTTTTCTCAATCCAACAATATGGAGAAATCCTAAATATTGCCATCATCCTTAATTCTTCTTTATCATCCCCTACATCAATCCATCAGCAAAATCCTTGTAATGCACCCAGACTTGGCAACCAGTCTATTGCAAGCTCCCATCATTTCTTTCCCACTCTATGTGGTTCTTCTGTTTTCTCTCTTCTACCCCCTTCCATACACTGTGCACAGCAGCCAAGGCTGTTTCTCTAGCCTTATAAAATTAGAACTTGATTATGTCATTCTCTACCAAAAAGCTCTTTAATGGCTCACATTTCTAAAACTCGATTACAGGGTTAAAAGTGGGGATGGGGTGGGGTCTCCCTACATTGCTTTCCTTGAGACTGCTTGGGTCCTAGAAGCCTTTCTTTCTGCATAGATAAGCAGTGTGACAACTAATCCAAAGCATTTAAAGGCTGCATACTCTTGTATGGTTAGACTATAAGTTAGACCATAAGTTCTATGAGCTCACTGTACCTCACAGTTAGGTGCTAACAAAGAGTGGCTAAATGAAAGGCTGACTCTACTCTTTTGGACTAGATGGTCCCTCTGCCAGGAAAATCACTATTTCTTCTTGCCCTTCCTTCCTTCTGCAGATTTGTCAAACCCCTACTCAACATTCAGGATGAAGTTTAAATCTCACCTTCTTTGCGAAGTTTTCTGACCTTGTCAAGAGGTTGTTATGTCTTATTATTTCAAAGTCTATCCACTATCTATCATATCTTAAACAGCACTTTAATTACTTAATAAAAAATGTCCTTTCTTTTTAATTAATTATTTAACAAAATATGTGTGTGTGTTCCCAAGGGTGAGAAATATGTCCTATTTAATCTTTAAAAAATAATTCTAACATTTTATTTACAATAGTTCCTGGCATATAGCAGGTACTTACTGTTTTGTTAGATGAATACTAAATGTTAACCTTTGCACTTAGGAGAAATGAATTAAGTTAAATCCATTTCTGGGACAGAGCCATCTAGTTGTGTACTCAATATACATTGCCTTCTACTTCCTTACTAACAGAAACATGATTTGATTAGAGGAGGAAATGTGTCCTGGTGAAAACCATATTACTCTGTCTCCTGTAAAATTAGGGACTGCTATGGGACATAGTTCTAGTAGAGAAGACATTAGCAAAAGTCTGCAATAGACACAAGATATTTTATTTTGCAATAAATACAAAATATTTTAGTTGCAATAAACACAAAATATTTTATGTACTATTTGATATTTAACTGGAATGGAAATATATGACAGGCCTGTCAATATTTCCCCAACCTTTCCCTTTGTCTATTGTAGACATAACTCATCCAAGTGGCCGCTGAAGTGAGATGAACCTTAAGATCCTTATGAACAAAAAATTAATTGTAAGTTCATATCTGCAGGTGCATATAAGATAATATCTATTCCCTTCTATACCAGAGTAAAACTGGGAGAAATGGAGACCCCCCAAAAAAGTTCCAACAGGTTGGTAAAAAGCTTTTTGGTTTGGTTTTGGAACCACTTCGCACAGAAATTTTTGTTGTGTTTTGAGAGCAATTATTCTAACTTCATCTATTTTTGAATCTCCAAATACTGCTAAAATAATTTATAAAAACCAATGCATAAATATGTATATAAATTAAACCTCTCTGCATTAAAAAATTGAAAGGAATCAGTGCAAAGAATCACAGAAAATAATGAAAAGCCTGACATTTTAAAGGTAATTCTGTTTCATTAATTTCAAGCACATATAGCAACTTGAGCACTTAAGCTAAGTGTTGCCAAGTAGAAATCCTGCTGACCTGCCTTAATTAACAGAAAAGAATAATTTGTAATTAGCACATTATTTCTATGAGAATGAGTGCTCCTACATGAGTTTAAGTGTTTGAAAACAATTTGATTCCTTCATCCCTATAATCTTGATATAATGAGTAACTTGTTTAATTAATCTAACATTTATTATATAAATTAGTGAGATGTTATTTCAAAAAATGAGAAAGAAAACAGAGGAGGATAGAGAAAGAGCTGTGTTTGAGAACGTGTGGATATGGAAACCTAAGGGCATGTTCTGAATTGATAAGCAACCAACTAATAGTTAAAATAGTTTATAATTAAAAGCAGTCAAATTAACTGTCTTGTCTAGAGATATACTTTGAGTTCAGGTTGTTCTCAAAAAACTCTGATGTCAAAGCTGGGTGAGGTCCTAAAGGTTTTTTTTTTTTTTTTTAATCCAATATCAAATGCTTTTAAACAAGTCATTTAATCTCTGTCTACCTGATAGGGAAAAGAGGGGGTCACAAAGAGGTTATGATTATGTCCACATGATTCCAAACATCTGGATGAAACCTGAAAAATGTATCCATATATTGTATATATGGAAAACATCTGTCTATTTGCATAATTTGTTTCGCTTTCACCCAGATGCTTAGCACGTTGACACAACCTTCTTCTCCGTGACTCTTTTTCTCTTTTGGGTGTATAGTGATGCAGCCTCTTCTCAAATATTTTCATAGATTAAACCCTAAGTATGAAAGATGAAATGTGTTACAAACGTTTCATATAACTTCTGTGGATTCTGCTTTTTAAAGTGAGTGGGGTACAGAGGAACTATTTATAAAATTGACATAGAGGGACAGAAATAACTTATCGGCTTGTTGTGTTATGCCAAGCTTTCACTTTACAAATGCTGCTGAGGGGATAATCTGCATGAATATAGGTGAAAAGGCAGATAATATCATCATGGTTCAACATTCTTTTGAGAAATTTAAATGAAAAAAAACTGACAATATTGTCAAGGTAAGTAGGACAAATAGAGAGAAAGAAGTAATTAAAGATTCTGAATAATTGCTTAAAATAATCAATATAATACTAATGTAGAGTATAGATTATGAGATTAAGAAAAGTAAATTGGAAAAATATAGAAATTGAATTGACTTTACAGATTGCAGTAAGAAATGAACTCGGTGGCTTTTAAATTAACCTACTGAACAGAAAATTGTCAAAATATACACTTGTAAGAACTACATTAACACTTTCAAAATCCTTTCCCAACATTTTATTTTCATGTACTCCCTAGCCATCACATTTGGGACTTGGATTTCTAGAAGTTGTATTGAATCTAAATTTGTCTTTATCCTTGGTTAGGGATAGACATATGGTCTTTTTTTAATGGATACCATTATTCATGTCCACAAATCCATAAAAATATATTTTATTTGTATTTGCCCACCAGACAGAGAAGTGGCCATATTTTATCAAGGAACAAACAGGGAGCAGAAAAGAGCAAAGTCATTTCTTAATGAAGCTCAGCCAGAAGAATAAAATAATGTTAAAGCTTGTATTGAAGCCAGATTGGAGAAACAAGTAAACAAATTTCACCAGTGAATTAATTAATGTACTTTAGTACATTAAAGGTGAATTAATTTAATGTACTTTAACTTAAAAGAAAGACAAAATTCAGACAAAATAAATTATATTAAAATTCACACTAAATATAAGATCAGATATAATAAAAGTATCCTTGACATTGACAGGGACTAATGTCCCAAAATAGGCTATTTTTAACACTTTTACATCTAGGTATGTTACAAAAAAGGTCACGTCCATACCCCAAAATCAGGATCATTGATCTTAGCCTCGTATCATTAGTGTGGTTTATCCACTGTAATCCTTAGAGAGGACTGGTCTACTCTGAATATTTGGGTTTGCACAAATTTTCAATGACAGTAAAATGCACATAAAAGAAAACCTTTCAGATACATAGATGCTTCTGAGTTAACTTACTTTAGAAAATATTAAATGAACGTGCTATTTTGTCATGTCAAATTTGCTGCCACTTGAACATTTACACTTAAAAAAAATACTGACCGAAAAATGCGTAAAATTAACAGGCTGACTCGGGATATATTTTGCTTTGAGTAGAAACTGATCCAATAAACTTCACAGGAAGAATAAAGTAAGGTAAAACCAAAAAAGCACAATGGTCTTTCTGTGTGCTACTTTCGCCTGTGCCATGCCTGAGCAGAGGAAAAGAGTTTCACTCCTGTTGTTTATTGATTTTCTAGATTAAGAATCCCAGTGAGAGAATTGTAACAGACAACCATAAAATTATTTTTGGTGTGCTTATTTGCCTTTCCCTTGCATCTATTTGGCCTGTGCCTGTAGACAATTATGCGTTCTAGCCTAGACTCAGGTGCTAATAATGAAGGACAAATAGAATCATATGTGTAAACTTCCCCTTCTGATGAAAATTTATATTAACTTTCTGCCACTGTAAACAGAACTGCATAGCTCAGCGTCCCTGATGAATTGGTGATGAATTCAGTCATTTATATCCCAGGAATCTGTGCATTTATGGGAAAAGATGAAAACCGTCTGTATTGTGTAACCTTGCACTTTTTGAGTAAGAAAAAGAAAACACCAGCCTGTTTAGTTCATCACTTAAAGTGTGTAAATTTCAGCTCAAATACCAGATTTCTGCATGACTCTGTCAGTCTCCACTTTGGGGATCTGTGCCAATATAAACAAGCCAAACAGTGAAGAGTGCCATGTTATCGCTACAACTGTGAACTTATACACTTTCAGCCTTCCATAAAAATTGTTATGAATATCTTTACAATACAACAGAATCTTTGTTATATACTGAAGCTGGACAGTTTGACAGTTTGGCAGCTCTGTTGGAGAACAAAGTAATTTGGGATAGATAAGAACCTAGCCAGTCTTTTTTCGACTAAAACATTCCATCCTATTTTAAAAGCTGTACTTCTGAAGCACTGTCAGCTTTCTTTTTTAAGCAAACTTTTCGAAGATAAGCTAGATTAGTAAATACAAAAATATAGAATAGTGATTAAATAACAGTCTTTTTTTAAACACAAGGCTTAATATGTAGCACAAATATACCTCATGTATATTTTATGATTAAAAATCATGATATTCACATGAAGAGGTTTTTTTTTTTTTTTAAGTATTTTTGGTTTTGTCTTCTTAATATAAACATTTAGGTAATGTAGTTTTAAAGCCCCAATTTAGAAGTATACTGATGGCCTGGAAAATAAAATAAAACCAAACAAAAACCCCAAGTTAAGGCACAGATTTTTTTTTTTTCCCCAAAGAGTCCATTAGACATGGGGGAAATCTATGTTAAAGACAAGAAATGGCTATTAACTTGTGTCTACATGGAGATTTCTTTCATTCTAAGACTGTTAGATAAATGTGTATTATGATATCAATTAAGATATTTCCTCAAAATCTTGCCATATCCATATAATATTTCAAGAAACTTAAAAGGTCAATTTAAAAAATGACTATAAAAAATGATTATGAATTTCACTGTTTCAACCACACAAGAAAAGCAGAAATTGTGTATTACTACAATATTGGAAAATATAGCTGAGATAAAGCACCATTTATTTTTACTTTAAACAAAACAGGATATATAATTTGTATTTGAAAAGAAAATGCCTGGTTGTAAGATTGCACACCTTTTCACGATACACTTTATCTCAAAGTTGTCTGTGGCTGTTCCTATCACTCTGTGTGCATGACCTTTCAGTAAGCTGAAGAAGATACAGTTATCTTCTTTTCTGACATGCAACATCTATCAATCAACATGTTTTCATGTAATTTATTCAAGGCAAATAGCAGCTCCTAAGGCTAGTGAACCGCGGCACTATCCCAGTGATTTTGATTAAGAAATGATGTGCACAGCTTAGGTGAGAAATGGAAAACGCAGAGAAGTATTGATAAAGATGTACCAAAAACAATAAAATGAACCAAAGGACAAAATGAATATTTAAAAAATATATAGGCTCAGCATAACTAATCTAGACAACCTTGCTCAAAATCTACTCAAATAAGTGGGGGTGTGTGTGTCTAATTTGATGAACTTCCAATGAAACTGATTTGGTTTACCTTTAGTGTCTGAGGCAATGCATCTGTAGTTTTGGTGGGTTAATCCAGATTTTTTTCCTTGAATCAGGAATGTAAATTAAGACAAAATGATTCTTTTTCAATTTCATGCTGAAGTAGCTCAAGTTAGTGAATGTAATTTCTCCTAACAAGAAAAATTTATCACTGTACAGCTCACTCAGTTACCTCTGCAGTGAGTTGCGATATGCATTTATGGAACTGAATGGGTAAAAAGATTGATAAATGTGGTAAAAGAACGGGCTGTACTTCCAGAAAAGATAGGCACAATTAAATGACTTCTAACAATTCCACATCTTTATTCCTGCTTATAGCATCCCTTCCATAGTTGCACTATCACACATTATAATTAATTTTGATGTGAAGAGGTGCTTTTTTATTTGTCTTTCTTATGGTAGCAAAAATTCTACCACAAGTGTATAAAGCCTTGTGTTCCAGTCCTGGTTCTATTACTAAATAGTTGCACTACTTTGGGCAAATAGCTTTTGAGTCCTTAACTTCTTTACCTCATCTCTCAAATCTCTGTACCTTCAAGGTTCTAATATAAAGAACACGTAACATAAATGGATATTTGACAAATATGCATATGCATATATACATATATGTACATGCATGTATTCATAAATACACCTATTCTATTTGTAGAATAAATGTATAATTTTAAATTGTGGTAAAGGTTTTGGGTCTCATAATACAATAGAAAGTACTTATACATCTAAGTTAAGTGAGTCAAATTCTCACCTTGGTTCTACCATTAGCTAGAATTGACCATCGGGAAATCCCTGAACTACTCAGAGCTTCAGTTTCTTATTTTGACTAGAGCATCTCTGCAACTCTATACATCCTTGATTCCACTCTCTTCATTAATAATTGTGGAGATCCTTTTTGAACACTTCTAGCTTTTGGTAAAATCTTGTACAGTTCAGCAGTATCTATGTGCACATAATTTTTAATATCATCCGTTAATTATTTTAACAATCTTTCAGCTTGTCAAAAGGGATTTAGCTATTACATCGCATAAAACAAGAAGGTAAGTTGAAAGCTAAAAAAAAAAAAAAAAAAGATGAGAAAAAATGTAAGACCAAACAGGCACATCATTAAGTGTGTGATATATTTGCTAGAGGTCAGCCACAGATTTAATGCTAAGATTTCTAAAGCTCATATGAAGAGAGTACCATAATCAAATTACAAGGTTCATTGTGTAAGATGAAAGGAAATCAGCTGCTCATAATCACAACTGTTCCTATCAGTGAAATTTGAGTTCTATTTTTTCCCCATGGGATCTTAGGTAGCAAGCAGTGGAGAAGGTACTGAACAACATCCCCTATAACACTCCTAGATTATGTAAAATAGCAAATTGGAATTGTTTAAATTATAATGTCCCTAAAAAATTATAATGTTCCGAGAGAGGGGTGGGGTTATGGACATTGGGGAGGGTATGTGCTATGGTGAGTGCTGTGAAGTGTGTAAACCTGGCGAGTCACAGACCTGTACCCCTGGGGATAAAAATACATTATATGTTTATTAAAAAAAATACTAATAAATTTAAAAATTTTTAAAAAAACAAAAAAAATTATAATGTTCCTCAATATAGGCTGCTGGTATTAAGTCATTTTATAAGGAGATGATCTGATGGTGGTATGGCTATGAGGCTAACAGCAAGTCTGCTTCATCAGGTTAGCTTTTAGAGGCTTTTAAAGGAATGGACAGAGTGTGTATCCTGCATGCAATTCTCCACAATTACATTCAAACAAGCTTGTGATAGATACTGAACCGGATCTTATGACTTTTCCTAAGTATTAGGAGTAGATTTCTTTTAGGCCTGTGGTTCTCAAACTTGAGCCTGCATCAGAATTATCTGTAGAGTAATTGCTGAGCTCTGCCTCCAGAGTTTTTGATTCAGTAGGTCTCAGGAGGGTCATGGGAATTTGCAGATGATATAAATCCCCAGGTCATGCTGTTGCAGGTGGTCTGGAATTCACACTTTGAGAGAACTGTTCTTCTGGGTCATCAGTAAGTACAGATCCATGGACTTTAACAAACAACCTGAGTATAAGAGACAAAATCTTCCTGAGGAAAGAGAGATGCCCAACAAGGACAGTGAAAATGAAACAAAGCCACCTATCCAAGATAAGATCATCCCTGACGTGTGCTCCAGGATAAATCATTTGCCAAGTACACCTATAAAATTAAATGAGATGATGCTGAAAAACTTTCTAACTTGTTATAAATGTGGAATATTTACTAAAATGTGTCCTTTGGTATAAGAATAACTTATTTCTGATATTACTTAGATTGCTATCTATCAAGATCACTTCTGGCTTATGATAATTAGTACCATGCCATGTCATATAAATAGGCTGTTAATATTCAGCTCCTACTTACTGATCTTGTATATTCCTTTAGAGTTAGTAATTTTCCACCACTATTTTCCACGGCTTATACTGCACTTAACCAGACTATACTGTAGTTGCTTTTTCCATATATATTTAACTTATTATACTTTTACCTTCAGGAGCAAAGATTACATATTTTTTTTGTGACTACAGTGCCTAGAACTGGTAGCCAATAAATATTTATTGAAATGACTCAAACAAGAGGAACAAATGTTTTTGAATGGATTAAGTCCAAACCATCGTGGAGTTCATCTAAGGATAGACCAAATGTGATAAATGATACCTCTGCACTTCTTGATGACTATTTTAAAATTTATAAACATAAGTTATATTTGCAACCTTCTTCCCCATTAGTAAAGGCAAAGCTAAGTGGAGCCAAATTCGGGAAAGAAGACCTCTATAATAGTTAAACAATGGATTCTGTGAGGCAGTAATTAATATTTATAGTCAACAATTCTATAAAGTAAGCCATCTCAACAGGTCTTGCACTGATAACAGCAGATGTTATAGGGAATATAGTCCTGGACTTGAAGACATGCAGACTAAGGTCAAGTCAATCTGTAGTCATCCAATCTCTGTGGGCCTTTATTGTACAGTGTTGAACTTTTAAAATTTCAATTTCATTATCTATAAGTGGAAATAATAATATTGTGTCCTCATCTTATTTCAAAGGATCTTTCTGAAAATAATATGAGATGATGAACATAAATGTCATTTGAACACTATAAAATTGCTCTATTATTTTTAGAGAATAACACAATTCAAAGCACGTGGTCTTGAGTAAAATATATTCACTTCTCTTTGTCACTACTAGCTAACCATCTAACTAACTTAAAAAAAAAAGCATTGCTGTGTATTTTCTTAAATAAAAGTAATTATTCTGAAATAAAAAAATCACTTGTTCTAGTCTTATAATAAAAGGTAAACACAGAAGGAAAAATGAAAGCTCTTACTGAGTACACAAATAATTTAGCAACACAAGTTCTGCTACTATGCCACTAGCAATATTCTGCTACTATGAGGATCTAACTATTCTATTTTACATCATTGTCAACAGATATTTCTTTCATATATTCTGAATTTTACTTGTCATCTTTGAACTCTTAGTCTGGGTAAGCCAGTTACTTTCTTTGCTCCAACAGATTCTCCTAGATTATAAGCTTCTTGAAGTTGATATTATTATATTATTTTACACAACTTTTTATCAACCATGGTACATTCATGTGTAAACATGAATGTAAAAAAATCAAATAAACAAATATTTAATAATGTTACCAAGCTAGACAGGATATTACTGGATGTTGAAAGAGTTTGAAACATAGTTTGAATTCTTCAGGAAATTTAAATTTTAGGTTGCTTAATTATATACATACCTAAAGAGTTAAATAGCAATATTATATATACATTACAGTGCAAGAAGCAGGGGTATGGATTTCAGATGATTTAATGATATATTTCTTCTAGCTTTATTAACTTCAGGTGCTCCAATGAGCATTCAATGTATTTTCTAAACCTGTCGATAGGAACCAGTTTAAATTATATACTTCCTTGCATACTAAACCATAATTCCTTTTTTATAACTTAGTTTTTTTTTTTTAAAGATCTTATTTATTTAATTGAGAGAGAGAGAGAGCATAAGAGGGGGGAGGGTCAGAGGGAGAAGCACACTCCCCACCAAGCAGGGATCCCGATGCAGAACTTGATCCCAGGACTCCATGACCTGAGCCAAAGGCAGTTGCTTAACCAAGTAAGTCACCCAGGTTCCCTAAAACTTAATTCTATACTTCTAAATTTACTAGTCATTTCTGACCATTTAGAAAAATCAGTTTGTAGAAGCAAAGTTTCTAAAACATGAACTATTTTTGTCTCTCTTTCTGCTATTCTTACCTTTAAATATGTTAGCCTCTGCTAATGAGATAGAAATGACAGTACAATGTGAATATAATGCATTGTACTAGCACATTATATTTCTACTTTGAGACATTCACCTTTAAAGGCTAGCTTAATTATATTTTAATTTTTTGGTGTGTAATTTCTTAAAAATTGGACATCAATTGAGGCATGTATAATTGATAGTCTCTCTCACAGCAGAATGAAGCTTAGTATTATGTTAGTAGCACATGCAGCCATATTTATGTTTCTTTGTAATAAACAAAAGTTAATATTTTTCCCTTTGTGACTATAAAATATCTTAATATAAATATTTAAATTTTTTAAAATAATAGTTATTGATAAGGGAGAATATCATACCACAGGGGGATGACCGTAAGTAAATATTTTTTTTTAAGATTTTATTTATTTATTTGACAGACAGAGATCACAAGTAGGCAGAGAGGCAGGCAGAGAGAGGGGAGGAAGCAGGCTCCCTGCTGAGCAGAGAGCCCGATGCGGGGCTCGATCCCAGGACCCCGGGATCATGACCTGAGCCGAAGGCAGAGGCTTCAACCCACTGAGCCACCCAGGAGCCCCCGTAAGTAAATATTTTTTAAGTAAATCAAAAAATGCTATTTTATTTTGGAAAATTATTTCACCATTTTTGGTATCTCATCCAATGTACATAATTTTAAGCTAAACAAAGTGTCCTGACAGAATAACGTGAATGATTTAGTCTACACAAAGAGTTTCTAAACCAGCTCCATAATGTTTAAATAGCTGAAAAAAATATTCTGGCTAAAATTCCATTTATCAAAAAAACAAAAACTATTTACAATCTAATAAATACAGCACTCTCCTCAAGCCCTAAATAACTGATTTCTCAATTAAGTGAAAGCAATCACTACCTAGAAAATAAGAATGGATCAAAATTGCTGAAAGTTTGTGCTTCTAGAAAGAAAATTTGTTGGTGGAGAAAAATGCAATTATAGCAGTTACATATTTTGAATTCTTTTTTTTAACTTATTCTATGGAAAAAAAATTTTTTTGCCTTCTTGAAATGTTGCAAATAGCTCTCTAACAAGTACAATATTTGGAATTCTATCGAAACTATTCAATATTAGTAGGAATGGTATTTTAATGAACAAAATGTATTTGGTATTTTTTGTAGGACCTTCTTGCAATGAGGCGTATCTTGGAACAACCTAGGCTTTAAAGGGCTGCAGGGGATATCTGAGCCTTGGACCCACATTCTGACCTGGAAACCACCATACATTGTAGCACACGTCAAGTTTTAACTTTGATCAAGGATTTATAAAAGCTCCAGGCTTGTTAGGTTTTACAATTCATATATGTGATAATGGGCAAAATAAAAAATGAAAACTTTCATGCCCTCTTTGTAGGAGAGATGATGAAGACAGCTGTGGCTGATTGTGCCCGTGATGGTACTTTCACAAAGAACTCCATGAGACAGTGAAATTTACTGCACTGGCATAAAACTGTGCCACCCGTCATTATTAGAATGAGAGAATGAACATTTCAAAAATGATAACAATAAAAACTACAGGATAAATAAAATTGATAGGGCCTTTGTTTTATGGCACAGGTAAAAGACAAGCCAAACACCATTTCAGACATTACTGTTTTAGAGGAACATGGAAGCATGCTGTCAAAATTTTACCAGTAAGTCGTTGCATATACATTTCAGTGGCATGAGTCTTTGTTGACCGTGAATAGCATATCAGTTTCAATTTTTAAAAATATTCTAGAATTTGCAATGTTATTAATTTCACATTAGTAAGGCTGACTAAGGAGCAAAGATGTCTTCCACTGCATTTTGCAATTTCTGATATTTGATAAAGGGCGAGTTTTTATTTTCATTTTCTTTCCAATAATTATTAGTGGTCTGTGAAAACCTTATCCAAAGTACGTTAGTATTCAATGTATGTTCCATAGTTTTCTTAGATGCTGGCAAAGAAAAAAAAAAAGAAAGAAATGTCACTGCAATAGCATCATAGTCTGACTTGAAGCATCTAAAATTGTGGTGGCACTGAGCTGCAACTTAGGGGTAATTTCAAGGCAATTTCTTTTCATATTATGTTATGAAGCCTCTAATTATACAAATCTTTGATTTTTTTTTTAACGGAATGTTGCTTTCTATTCCTTTGGGCAAAATGCCACTTAAATTTGACTTAAGTTACTGCAACCTCAAAATTATGTAAAAAATGCATGTATGTTGACATTTTAAAATTATAATAATAAAAATTTGCCTCCAATTCTCTAAAAACAATTATCTGTTATTTTAGAATTATGTTCATCCAAAAACCCCAGTTCTGCGACCATAGAAGGAACTGGTAACATCAGTAGAATTATAGAACAAGTCTCTGAATCAAAGACAAATAATCTCTGATTCTATTGAATAATTTCTTCTCATGGTACCATCTCGCCAACAAAGTCAAGTTTGCAACTCCCATCACCTGACAGAAAAAAAGAAAGATAAAAAATGCCAAACTGCTCTACAGTTTCTCCACAGAAAGCAAAAAGTGGAGAGGCACAAATCTATTTTAAAGGTCACCTTCTGTTTGCATACAAGTGCTATGTTTCCTGTGGTAAATCCATTTTTCTTCTTTAACTCCCTACTCTGACTCTACCAGTGAGGAAGAATAGGAAGCCACACAGTAGAAGGGTGGAAAAGACTGGATAAGGAAACTACAGAAACTACAGAGTTAAAGAGTCAAATAAATAAATAAGACAACTAGCCCCAGCTGACTCATATGCTTATGTAGTTAGACGTGAACAGATGATTTTTAAGCTATAATAAATACGTATTGTTTTATTTCCAATCAATTTTAAAGAAATGACCAGGATTGGGGCACCTGGGTGGCTCAGTCATTAAGCATCTGACTTCCATTCAGGTCAGGATCCCAGGGTCCTGGGATCTCTGCAGCCTGGCTCCCTGCTCAGCAGGGAACCTGCTTCTCCTTCTGCCTGCTTCTTCCCCTACTTGTGCTATCTCTTTCTGTCAAATAACTAAAATCCTTTTAAAAAATTAAAAAAAAAAAAAAGAAAGAAATGGCCAGGATTATAGTCTGTTTTCTGAAAAACAACTTCAATAAATGGGTGTGGGTATGATCATCCCTCCATTATTCTGGGGGAAAAAAAAAAGATGAGAAGTAATTCCCTTTATCATCCAAAATTTAATCTTAATTGAAAGAAGATACTCTTTAAAAATGTGGTGCTACAATAGCTATGCATAGCAGAGATATCTTTAAAACTTGAAAAGTTTTCAACGTCTAAAATCAAGATTGATTATCATTTAGAAAGTGCCTAAAATATCACTGACAAAATGATTTGAAACAGATACAGCATCTGTTTTTGCAGGTGGAGTAACCTAATAAAATCTTAGCACACAGTGGCTTTCATTATTTTTTTTCTACCAATCCTTCAAAAGTGTTCATATTTCATAGTATTGTTTTCTTAAGCCTCCAGGTTTGTGAGATCATTCACAGGAAATATACTGGGCCTTCTAGAAGCTATTTAGTAATATAATTTCAGAAGTTATAAAGTGGTTGTTAAAGAGTTTCAATGAACACAGAATTTAAATGCTAGGTAATTTAAGGAATGCTTGGTTTTTGAAATGCATCCTTTTAATGTCATTGAAAATTAGACCATAAAAGACCTTAAACGTTAGTTCCCAAATTTATAATTAAATTAGTAAGTTGGTGAAGGGTTTAGTTTGATCACTTGTTTTTTTGTTTTTTGTTTTTAACTTTTTACCTAGCCATGAACATTTTTCTCACTGACAATTGTGGCTTGTCAAGAGAGGAAAACAACCTGAAGATTAATGCTTTGAGTCAAGTTAAAAGGTAAAATCTGTGTGAGGTGTATACCTACTCCCAATCTTGTGGTCACACAACCTCTAAAAATAAGAGTTTTAAAAAGGTAAATTTGCACACGTGGAGAAATATTTTATTTTATATGTATTATTTTTTACTAGTTGAGCAGACCAGCAGAAAAGTAGCTTGTCTCAAGTGACAATATCACTTACCTCCCTCAACTGACACTTTCACCAAATATTAATTTACGTTTACACGGTTCGAAATATATTTTGATTATTGGCTCCGCATTGCAAACTCTTGAGTGTAGCAGCTGCAGCAGAAACTGCTATTGTTTCTATGGGCTATTGTTTCTATGGGCTAGTACTGAGCCCATTTTGTAGATGAGGAAAACTGAGTTTGGGGGACTTCAGTGTTAGGGGTAAGATTACAGGCTCTGATGTTATACCATCAGTGTTTTTATTATAGCCCTGCCACTTATTATTAGCTGTTGTGTGGCCTTGGGTAATTTATTTATGTCTGTACACATCATTATGTATTTCTATAAACAAAGAATTTAAACTTAATTTTCAGTGGTGTCAAATGTGTACATTTACCCTGAAATGCTTCAAAAGTATGTGGATTACATGTTTGAATATTCATAAGTATATTTATATGTTCTTATCATTTAACTTTTAAAAACTATTTTTGCAAATGTTTTAAAAAGATGAGTGTTTTTATTTTAAGAGAAATTTAAGGCTGATAAAACTCTGTAAAACATGATACTTCTAGGACTCTATATACTGCATGTTCTTAGTATTTCAAATTCTACTACAGAAATTCTATAAAATATAACAATATGAAGTTTTGTGTTTGTAATTATCCAAATTGAAAGTTGGATTAATATAGGTTATTTTGAACCATATATAAGAATGCTGAGGTTTTTTTTAATATATGGATAACACAAATTTAAAACATATTTTAGAAAAATCCAATGTTGGTCTTTTAAAGAGAGCAACTGAAACTGAATTGTAAAGTATATTTGGTAAAGTAATGTCTTCATTTCAAGGTTTTTTAATTGGAAATTGGGGGCAGAACAAATATATTTTATAATGTTTTCAAAATTTGGAACTAATTACATTAATAATCTTAACACGATTCTCAACTGGGCATAAAATTATATATTTTTAAAGTTTTTATTAAATTCCACTTAGTTAACATTAGTATCGGATGTACAACATAGTGATTCAACACTTCCATACAGAAGCCAGTGCTCATCACAAGTGCACTCCTTAATTCCCATCACTTATTTTACCCATCCCTCCAATCACCTCCCCTCTCATAACCATCAGTTTGTTCTCCAGAGTTCAGCCTCTGTTTCTTGATTTGCCCTTCTCTTTTTGTTCCCTTTGCTTATTTGTTTTGCTTCTTAAATTCCACATATGAGTGAAATCATATGGTGTCTTTCTCTGACATATTTTGCTTAGCATAAAACTCTAGCTCTATCCACATTATTGCAAATGGCAAGATTTCATATTTATGGCTGAGTAACATTCCATTGTATATAAACACCACTTCTTTATCCATTCATCAGACATTTGTGCTCCTTCCATAATTTGGCTAATGCCGAAAATGCTGCTATAAAGATTGGGGTCCATGTATCTCTTTGAAGCAGTATTTTTGTACCCATTGGGTAAATACCTAGTACTACAATTGTTGGGTCACAGAGTAGTTCTACTTTTAACTTTCTGAGGAACCTCCTTACTGTTTTCCACAGCGGCTGCACCAGTCTGTATTCCCACCAACAGTGCAAGAAGCTTCCTCTTTCTCCACATCTTTGCCAACACCTGTTGTTTCTCGTGCTGTTGATTTTAGCCATTCTGACAGGTGTGAGTTTTGATTTGCATTTCCCTGATAATCAGTGATGTCAAGCACCTTTTCATATGCCTGTTATCTGTATTTCTTCCTTGGGAAAATGTCCCTTCATGTCTTCTGCCCGTTTTTTAATTTTTTTTTTTTTTTTAGATTTTATTTTATTTATTTGACAGGCAGAGATCTCAAGTAGGCAGAGAGGCACGCAGAGAGAGAGAGAGAGAGGAAGCAGGCTTCCCGCTGAGCACAGCGCCCTGGGATCATGACCTGAGCCATAGGCAGAGGCTTTAACCCACTGAGCCACCCAGGCGCCCCAGAGAGGGGGAAGCAGGCTCCCTGCTGAGCAGAGAGCCCAATGCGGGGCTCGATCCCAGGACCCTGGGATCGTGACCTGAGCCGAAGGCAGAGGCTTAATCCACTGAGCCACCCAGGCGCCCCTCTGCCCATTTTTTATTTGGATTATTTGTTTTTGGAATATTGAGCTTTATAAGTTCTTTATAGATTTTGGATCGTAACCCATTACCAGTTTTGTCATTTGCAAACATCTCCCATTCCACAGGTTGCCTTTTCATTTGATCTGATCAATTTTATTTGATCAATTTTATTGATTGTTTCCTTCACGGTGCAGTAGCTTTCATTTTGAAGAAGTCCCAATAGTTTACTTTTGCTTTTGTTTCCCTTCTAGAAAGAAGTTGCTACAGCTGATGTCAAAGAGGTTACTGCCCACGTTCTCCTCTAGGATTTTTATGGTTTCAAGTGTCCCATTTAGGTCTTTAATCTATTTTGAATTTACTTTTATGTATGGTGTAAGAAACTGGTTCAGTGTCATTCTTTTGCGTATTACTGTCCAGTTTTCCCCAGACCATTTTTTGAAGAGACTTGTCTTTTTTCCATTGGATATTCTTCCTTCTTTGTTGAAGACTGACTGCATCATTGTGGGTTCATTCTGTGTTTTCTACTCTGTTCCATTGATCTGTGTGTCTATTCTTATGCCAGTACCATACTGTCTTGATCACTATAGCTTTGTAATATAACTTGAAGTTCAGAATTGTGATGCCTCCAGTTTTGTTTTTCTCTTTCAAGACTGCTTTGGCTACTTGGGATCTTTTGTGGTTCCATACAATTTTTTTTTTTTTTTTAAAAGATCTTGTTCATTTATCTGAGAGAGAGAAAGAGAGAAAGCGAGCATGAAAGGGGGAAGGTTAGAGGGAGAAGCAGACCCCCGGCTGAGCAGGGATTCTGATGTGGGACTCGATTCCTGGACTCCAGGATTATGACCTGAGCTGAAGGCAGTGACTCAAGTGAACCACCCAGGTGCCCGTTTCCATACAAATTTTAGGATCGTTTGTTCTAGCTGTGTGAAAATTGCTATGTTTTTTCCCCATAGGGATTGCATTAAATATATTGATTGCTTTGGGGAGTATACACATTTTAACAATATTTCTTTTGCACCCCAGGACCATGGAATGCTCTTCCATTTCTTTGTGTCTTCTTCAATTTCTTTCATCAGTGTTTTACAGTTTTCAGAGTACACATCTTTCACTTTTTTGATTAGGTTTACTCCTAGATATCTTACTGGTTTTGGTGCAGTTGTAAATGGGATTGATTCCTTAATTTATCTTTCTGCTGCTATACTGGTGTATAGAAATGCAACAGATTTCTGTATGTTGATTTTGTACCCTACGACTACTGAATTCATTTATCAGTGCTAGAAGATTTTTGGTGGAGTCTTTTGGGTTTTCTATTTAGAGCATCACATCATCTGCAGATAGTGAAAGTTGTATTTCTTCCTTGCCTATTGAATGGCTTTTGTTTCTTTTTGTTGTCTGACTGCTGTGGCTAGGACTTCCAGTACTTTGTTAACCAGCAGTGGTGATAGTGGACATCCCTGTCTTACTCCTGACCATAGAGGAAAAGCCCTCAGTTTTTCCCTATTGAGGATGATATTATATTACCTGTGAGTTTCTCAAGGATAGCCTTTATTAGGTTGAGATATGTTCCCTTTAAGCCTAATTTGTTGAGGGTTTTTATCATGCATGGATGTTGTACTTTTCAAATGCTTTTTCTGCATCTGTTGGAATTATCATATGGTTCTTATCCTTCTTTTATTTATGTGATGTATCACATTGATTGATTTGAGAATGTTGAACCATCTCAGCAGCCCAGGAATAAATCCCACTTGATTGTGGTGAATGATTTTTTTTTTTTAATTCATTGTTGAATTCAGTTTGTTAGTATTTTATTGAGAATTTTTGCATCCATATTCATTAGGATATTGGCCCGTAGTTCTCTTTTGTAGTGGAGTCTTTATCTGGTTTTGGTATCAGGGTAATGCTGGCTTTATACAATGAATTTAGAAGTTATCCTTCCTTCCTTTTCTATTTTTTGGGGTTAGTTTGAGAAGAATGGGTATTAACTCTTTTTTAAATGTTTAGTAGAATTCTCCTGTGAAGACATCTGGCCCTGGACCTTTGTTTGTTGGGAGCTTTTTGATTACTGATTCAATTTCTTTGCTGGTTATCAGTCTGTTCAAGTTTTCTATTTCTTCCTATTTCAGGTTTGGTAGTTTATATGTTTGTAGGAATTCATTCATTTCTTCTAGCTTGTCTAATTTGTTGGCATTTGGTTTCTGTAATATTCTAATTGTTTGCATTTCTGTGGAGTTGGTTGTGATTTTTCCTCTCTATTTGTGGTTTTATTTATTTGGGTCCCTTCTCTTTTCTTTTTGTTAAGTCTGAGTAGAGGTTTTATCAATTGTGTTAATTTTTTTCAAAGAACTAGCTCCTGGTTTCACCGATCTGTTCTTTTGTTTTGTGTTTTGTTTTAGTTTCTAGGACATTTATTTCTTTTCTAATATTTATTTATTATTTCCTTCCTTCTGCTGGCTGAGGCTTCTTTTGTTGTTCTTTTTCTAGATCCTTTAGGTATGAAGTTAGGTTGTGTATTTGAGGTTTTCCTTGCTCCTTGAGATAAACCTAGATTGCTATCTTCTTCTCTCGGGACCGCTTTTGCCATATCCTAAGGTTTTGAACCATCAGGTTTTCCTTTTCATTTCTTTCCATGTATTTTTAAATTTATTCTTTGATTTCCTGGTTGACCCATTCATTGTTTAGTAGCATGTTATATAACCTCCATATATTTGTGGTCTTTCCAAATTTTTTCTTGTGGTTGACTTCTAGTTTCATTGCATTGTGGCCAGAAAAGGTGTATGGTATGATTTCTTTTTTCTTTTTTTTTTTTTTTAATTTCTTGAGGCCTGTTTTGTGACCTAATATGTGATCTATTCTGGAGCATGCTCCATGTGTACTTGAATAGAACATATATTTTACTGTTTTAGGATGGAATGTTCTGAATATATCTGTCAAGTCCATTTGATCCAGTGTGCTATTCAAAGCCATTGTTTCCTTATTGGTTTTCTGTTTAGATGATCTGTCCATTGATGTAAGTGGGGAGTTAAAATCCCCTATATTACTGTGTTATTTTCAATTAGTTTCTTTTGTTTGTTCTCATCTTATGTACTCTGGTGCTCACATAAATATTTACAATTATTATTATCATCTTGTGGGATTGTTCCCTTTATGATTATATAATGCCCTTCACTGTCTCTTTTTACAGTCTTTGTTCTAAAGTCAAATTTGTCTGATAAAAGTATTGCTATTCCAACTTTCTTTTGACAGCCATTTGTATGATAAATGTTTCTTCACTTCCTCACTTTCAATTTGCAGCTGTCCTTAGGTCTACAACTAAGTCTCTTACAGGTAGCATATAGATGGGTCTTGTTTTTTTTTTCTCCATTCTGACACTCTATGTCTTTTGACTGGAGTATTCAGTTCACTGGGAATAAATACATATAATACATATCTATCAATGATTACTTTAAATTACATTTAAAGTAATCATTGATAGATATGTATTTATTCCCAATTTTATTACTTGATTTGACATTGTTTCTGGAGATCTTCTCTGAACATTTCTTGTCTTTGTCACTTTTGGTCTCTCCTTTGCACTTAAAGAGTCCCCTTTAATATTTCTTGCAGGGCTGATTTAGTGGTCATGAACTCCTTTCGTTTTTGTTTGCCTGGGAAAATCTTGATCGCTTCTATTCTGAATGATAGCCTTGCTGGATGGAGTATTCTTGGCTGCAGATTTTTCCCATTCAGCACTTTGAATGTGCCTTGCCACTCCCTTCTGGCATTCTAAGTTTCTGTTGAGAAATCTCCAGCTACCCTATGGGTTTTCCTTTGTAAGTTAAGGACTTTTTGTCTTGCTGCTTCTAAATTTTTTTTTTTCTTTAATTTAATTACACTATGCCTTGGTGTTGGTCTGCTTTCAGTGATTTTGATGGGCGTTCTCTGTTCCTCCTGAATCTGGATGTCTGTTTCCTCCCCCAGATTAGGTAAGTTTCCTGGTATTATTTCTTGAAATAAAATTTCTGCTCCCTTTTTCTTTGTCAGGAATCTAATAATACAAATGTTATGTTTGATGGAGTCATTAAATTACCTGTATACTCTCAGGTTCCATAATTCTTTCTCTTTTGGGTTCAGCATCATTATTTTCAATTATTTTGTCTTCTATATCACTAATTCATTCCTGCCTCTTTAAGCCTGTTGTTCATTGCATCAAGCCTATTTCCAAATGGATTTATTGCATTTTTCATTCCTGATCCTTTTTTTAACACTTTTATCTCTGTAGTAAGGGTCTCCCTGATGTCTTCTAGTCTTTTCTCGAGTCCAGTTAGTATCATTATGATTATCCTTTAAATTCTCCAACAGATATGTTACTTATATCTGTTTTGCTTAGATCTCTGGCTGTAGCCTTATCTTATCCTGTCATTTGGGATAAACTCCTCAGTCTTGGCATTTTGTCTGGGTCTCTGTGTACTTCTCTGTGTTAGAAAAGCCAGTTATGTCTCCTGTCCCTGAATGTAATGGCCTTATGAAGAAGAGGTCATGTAGTGCCCAGGGCCTAGGGCTTCAGGAGTATCTCTGGTGTTGTTGAAGGTTGAAAGTTAGACTGATATAGGTTATTTCAAACCATATATAAGACGTCAGAGATTTTAAAAATATATATATAAGTAACAGAAATTTAAAATGAATTTTAGAAAAAAATGGTGTTGATCTTTTAAAGAGATCAATGACATTAAATTGTCAGTTTGTTTAGTAAAAGTAATGTCTTCATTTGAAAGATTTTCAATTGGGAATTTGGGGCAGAAAAATTTTTTAACATTTAATACTAATTATATTAATATTACATGATTCTCAATTGTGCATAAATTCATATATTTTAATGAGTCTTTTTCTAAATAAAAATTACCCATTTCTCTTCATAAAACTAGATACTTATTTAAACCCAGAGACCATAGTGTCTCTTTGATAATGTTTTAACCAATACCCATTAGTAAGCAAATGGAAAATTCTGTACAATTAAACAATAACCTAAATTCCTTCTCTATAGTTAACTTCCTTCTGAGGTAGAACAGATAATGATTCTGACTAATATTTCCCTATTAATGCAACTTAAGTTATCTAAAAGATGCTTTGTAAAGGCACAAAATTTTATCAATTATGAATGGTTATTGGTTAATAATGACAACACTAAGAGTTTATCAGATGCAATTTGGGGTATGATTTCTACAGCAAAAATTAATTTAAAAAATAAAACCATCTTCTATCAATTTTTATATTCACTCACCATTTTATTTCCAAAAATGTCAGTAATAAATGTCATTATTATTATTTTGAAAGAAATGTTTTAAAAGTTACTTTATCTTCATACAGTTGTATAACTTCAGAGTTTACTGACATCAAAAAGACTTTGATACATTCTTGGCAAATCCTGTTAATGTGCCTTTGTAAACAGGATGTACTGCTTATTTGGCCACTGGATTATATTCTAAAATTAATAGTAACATTATTAATTATGAATTCGAACATTTAAAAAATGTGCTTTAGCTTTCCACTGTTTTATAGTGGAAACTGTTTGGAAGATATAACCAAATTTCAGAAAGTCAAACACAAATACACAACTTCTATGGAGTTTTTGGTGTTTTAGTAGAGCATGGGGAGATTTGCAGAGCAATGTAATCTACTTTTAAAAGATGTCACTGCTACTGTACTTATTTGTCAAAATAAAGATTCTCACATACCAAAAAAAAAAAGTCATTGCAATTAAAAAGGTCCAAATCAGCACCTTTTAAGGTTTTATCAAAAACTTTAAAAACTTTATTCTTGAGACAAACCATAAGTGACTCTTAATCTCACAAAACAAACTGAGGGTTGCTGGGGGGGAGGGGGGTTGGGAGGAGTGGGGTGGAGTTATGGACATTGGGGAAGGTATGTGCTATGGTGAGTGCTGTGAAGTGTGTAAACCTGGCGATTCACAGACCTGTACCCCTGGGGATAAAAATATATTATATGTTTATTAAAAATAAAAATTTAAAAAAAAACTTTAAAAACTTTAAAAGGTAGTTTTGAAAATGGGGGATAGGCTCCTGCAAGAAAAAACTGTCATCCGAGAGCTTTCAAATATTATAAGTAACACGGACTTCATATAATATTAAGAGAAAGACAGTTTTTTATTCCAATATGATTTATATCCCTAACTTTTAAAGTACATTTAAAGCTTAATTAAGTAGGAATTTAACAGGCTCTCATGTCTTAGATACAGTACTAGAAGAAGTAGACCAGTAAATTCAACTTTAATTATAATAAAGAGAGGATGTTCCAGGACTGCTTCATTGTTTTTTAAAAAGTAGATCTAATTTAATTACATTAAAATGTCCCATTTATTATAATCCTAATAATACATTTCTTCATTCATTTAGGAAATATTTATTGAACTACTATGTGTCCAGCACATGTTAAGCACTCTTCAGACATGGGCTTGTGGTCAAAGAGTTTATGTATTTTGTTAAGGAGACAAGATATACAGATATGGATGGTTTATAAAGGGCAGTATTAAGAGTCAAATGAATGACAGCAATAGCCAGTACAGAGGATGCTTGATAAGGAGAGGATGTCATCCAGATGAAATGGTCAGGATTCATAGAAATTATGAGTCTCAAGCTGGGATGCATGGATGGGGATGAAAACAAAAAAATATTCCATGCTGGGAATTAGCATATTCAAACTTCCTGAAGCAAGTTTTCTTTTAGTAGAATTGAATACATTATTAAAAATTTAAAATTAATCTATAAATATGTTGGAGGTTTTCAGATTTTTTAAAAGATTTACTTATTTATTTATTTATTTATTTATTTTGAGGGGTTCAGTTGGAGCAGAGAGATAGAGAGTGAGAATCTCATCCAGACTTCCCGCTGAGCATGGAGCCCAAAGAGCATCTCAATCTTACAAACCTGAGATCAGGATCTGAGCTGAAATCAAGAGTCAGATGCTTAACTGATGAACCACCCAGGTGTCCCAGTTTTCAGATTTTTGAACGAAGTGTTTCACATCTTAAAAATAATAGTTTAAGATGATACAGGCAATATCCAAGATTGGAGAGTAGGAACACACCAAAGCAAAAACCAGAAGCATGGAGATAAGCTGTACAATAACCCAGATCTGAGGGAATGAAGTGTGTAATAGTGGAAAGAGAAAAGAAAGGGTGGAAGTATGGATATTCTGATAGAAAATTTAGCTTGGTGATGTTTCTTTAAGGGGTGGGGTAAGTGTGAAAGAAATACAGGATGATTTCATGCCAGCCTGATTTAGTGGAAAATTTGCAAAAGACAGATAAGGATAAATAGGAACTAATCTGGGGGAGATGAAGATGTATTATCTACAAAGGTTCCATTAGCCCATGGAATGCAATTTCTAAAAATTCTGTGATCTCAGGAGTCTATCACCTGAAATTTGTACAACGGAGCAAATTTTACAAAATCATGGGGAGGGGAAAAAGTTGAAAGGAAAACTCTTGGCTAGAAATTTCAGTCTAGGAAGGTAAAATTCTCTTTTATCATAAATTTTACAAATATTACCTGTGAGAGGCAACGTTAAAGCTATGTCTACACTGATTTGACTATTATTGCCTATTGATTAACCAAAGTCAAGTTATCTGTTCTTTTTTCATAAATTGATGTTTTAACTTCATGTGCTAAAGCAATCGTGTATTCTAGTGCAGTATGAACAAAGAATAAAATATTTATATTTAGATGTGCTTATTCTATATAGTAAGGTAAGAGTATGTGATATGGAGAACAGAGAAGCAACATAATATTCAAAAAGATTAAAATGAGAAACAACCTCTGAGAATGTCGCATATTCTTCTATTTCATCACAATCAAAATGTGCTTTTTTTCTCTTATGTTTATGTTTTCCAAAATATATAGAATAGCATGCAGCTTTAATGCTGAGCCAGGAGAGGTTAGATCAATAAGAAAAAATTTGGGGAAAGAGTGATCAATGTTCTATACATGTCCTAGAACCTCAAACTTCCTTCACCAGAAAACCAGAAACTGACCTAACAGAGAGCAAGGTGCCACTTTTATGTTTTAAAAAGTACACAAAGACTATAGTATTATAATTTTGAAAAATAAGTTCTAATGACAATTTTTACTAGCCTCCACAACATGGAGAGGATTCACAAGTTATCATTGCTCAGAGAATGGAGTAGGACTTCTGGGCTAACTGCCAATGCCTATTAGAATGATTTTCTCTTCAATCATTAGTTCAAGCATGCATATCACAATGCATAAATAGTAGCACAACAAGTAGGAAATTCAAGACAATCCCTCCCTCTTGATCCTCCTGTTATACTGAGTACTAATGGGATTTAATTTCTAGAGTACTGCATGTAGTTCTGGGACTCTGCCAACTAGGAGTTATATATGTGATGAGGAAAGAAGAGCAATCAATGGTGAGTAAGGTAAAATCAGAACCTAAGCCAGAGTGACTCCTCTTTTGGAACAGGTCTGGAACGTTTTCAAAAATTAAATATCAGTAACAACAGAAAACTTCTCCGATAAGGGGGCTAACAAGGATACAGCCCAAGTCTTACCACCTAAGGGGTTATAATTTCTAAACATATTGTTTCAATATATGCAATTTTTAGCTGAGATGGAATTGCAAAGAATATTCCTAGTTCGAGTTAACCTGAACTAGGGAATCAGGTATTCTGGGGGATTGCCTGGACAGGGCTTGAACTTTTGCTTTAATACAGGCAGAGAAGCTGGATTCTAAGTGCAGAGAGAGAGAGATAGGAGAGAATACTGAAGTGCACATTAATGTCACATCTTTTCTCATTTCTGATTCTTTAGGAAGATATGCATTGCTCTTCTGAGTGGAGAATCTTTATTTGTCCCACTCCTCTAGCAGAGGCCTTTTTAATCTATCACACTTTGGAGCACATTTCTTGGCTTGTCTTTGTAATTCTGCATTGAGGCATGCATCTTCTAGACTCTGACTTTATTGTGACCCAATATTTATTATAGTTAGACTGGCTACAGAGGATTAGATACCAATCGACATTTCTTAGGTCTGACTAGGTTATAAATAGAGATTTAAAGGTCTCTGAGCTTTTGAAAAATTGCATAAAAATACAGCTAAATGATTTATTTGCAATGGTTTCTAAAATAACTTTAAAATGGGGATACAAATCATTTAAACTATGCATACAATGGGGAGGGGAAGTGGTGGAAAACTTATCTATAAAAATCCACAAAAAAGGTGGGGATTGTAATTATGTATCTGCGCAAAGACTAAAGTTAGTGTCCTATTTCGAACCTACTATTAAAGTAATCTATATCAACATACCGTCAGAGTTGGAAAGAAAATTAGATTATGAATAAAAGGTTGTTTCCTACAACATTTAGAGATTCATCCACAAGACATAAAATGCTTTTGTGTTAAGTTTTAGTTTTCATTTATTATATCAGGTGAAATTAACTTTTAACCACAATCATTATCCAGAGCTAGAGAATACTGGGAGTTAAGAATTTTATCCACATCCTTGTATTTACTTGGAGACTGACTAATGTGTACAGTGATTCTCCAATGGTCACTGTCAAGTCTCTGGAGCAGTTTCTCATAGGTGGGCCTATGGTTCTGAGTATCATATCAGAAAGATCATCATAATCAGCATGTTTCCAAGTACTGCCAAAAAGTGGTTACATCTACATATATATGTATGTTTATTGTTATATACATATGTGGAGTATATATCATATATACTACAAACACTTTGACTTAAAAACAACCTTAAAAATAAATATAAGTATATAAGGAGCTATGTAGCAAAAATTCAAGAGATAAATGGAGTAGTAAGTAACAATGCAGGTTTTGAGGTCAAAATGCTTGGATTTGAATCTCTGCTTTACCACTTAAAATGTGCTATATTCCTACCACTTAGGAAGGTTAACTAATCACTCAGCTGTCCCAATTTTCTCATCTACAAATTAAGGAATATACCCACACTTACCCTCCAGCTTATTGTCAGCATTAAATGAAATAATATGTGAAAAATACTTAAAACATGTCCTGGAATAAAGTAAAAAGTCAATAAATGTTGTAAGATGATGATGAGAATGATGCAGAAGAGTAGGAGGGGAAACGAAGCAATGGTCAACTTGGCAAGAGTTCAAATGGGAGTTTATTACTCTGAGGCAGGCAATGATAGAAATATAAAAACAAACCTTTAAAAAAAGTTTTTTTTTTTTGCTATCAACCTTTTCCAGCTCTCTTGAATTCAAGTTTAAGGAAGACAAGCAAATTGGTGATAAAGTGACCAAGATTCTCTCAAATTCTTTTTTATTTACTGCTCACTAAAGTCCACAATTTAAGAAGAGGAAATTATTCCTATGACAAATAGTAGAGAAAGAAGTAGATTTGGTTCTAATTTGAATATGAAATAACTGAGAGTAAATGAGAGAATTAAGTAATATTCAGAATGATCAAAATATCATAGTTGAAAAATAAGCATAATCCCATTAGGCAGAGAGATGGTCCAATGTGAACAAGGGACAGGCTCTTAGACAACTCATGAGTTAATAATTAGTGAATTACTGTGGGAACCCAAAGTAGAACAATTGTGGTAAAAACTTTATTTCCGATCTTCCAACAAAAATTTACTACATCGATTTGTTTCTGACTAAATCATAAGGTAACAACTTCAAAAAAATCTGACTTATATGGTCTCTCATCTAAAATTGTTTAAATAATTTACCGTTCATCATATCTCAGTGTGTAGAAAACAGAACTTCATTTTTTAAGATTTCTCCACCCATAAACCCATAGTTCCAAAACTGCTCCCAGGTACAAGAATGCCTACCAGCTAGGACTCCTCTGTTGCGGGAAAAAAAGCATAATTTTCACTGTTAAAACCTTATCATGGTTTTCTGTGAGATCTTTCTGAGCAAGTCTATTGGTGTACACTGTTGATTTCAGACCCAAAGGATCCTTAAGTACTGTTTGCAGTGATGCCCAGGACTCATAGATCTTTATAAATAGTCTACCTTTATAAAATCTAACTGTACTTTCAAAGAAATAAAAACCTACCATTGGCAGGTGGGGGAACACTACTGGGAAACTGGTTAGGGAAGGAATAAGTCCATGTTTAGAAAAGAAAAATGTTTAATTGGTGTCTACTTTTCTGTTTTATTTTACTTAAACAAAAAGAACAGCCTTATTATTTATGATACATTTTTAAACTAGTTATTGTAACATACAAAACAGCAGAACATGGCTAAACACTACTTTAGGGACTTGGTTTGTTCCCCTAAAAGACAATTTCTAAATTTTTACTTGAGGGTATAGATATATTAATCTTCTATTTTTATATAATGTGATATGGAAGCACAATGTTTTATAAACTACTGCTTAGTTGTGTAAAGGAGGAAGGGGGAAATAGAGCCAAGTTACCAACATACCACACTGAAAGTAGTGATGTGCAGGTTCATTTACAAAGACAAGAGAAGACGGAAGACAAACCTATAAAAGTCCATAAACCTTTTTACTGAGCTATCAAAGTTGGATCCAGAGTTATCACCATTATTCACACTTGGCTCCTTTTGGCCACATCTAGCAGAACTCTATAGTGTCAGGTCTAAGTGCAAGAAGTAACGCTACAGAAAGTACTAAGAAGACAGAGCACAAGGTTTAGAGTCATGCCAACTTAAAGCCTCAGATCTATAAATGACCTGAATTCAGTCTCACCTTCCTCAGGAAAATCATAAGAAAGAAAGATAAGTCAGATCCAGTCCTTTGATTCTTAATAATGTCAACTTTTCTATGTGACCATAATCAATTTTTCATCCCTTATTCCATATACTTATTTAAATTCCTTTCACACCTGTTCTTAAATTGGGCCATAATCTTAATTAAGAATAATAAAGATTTTTTAATTTATTTAGCCCTAAAAGAGACCCAAGAGGCTAAAAAAAGGTTGAGATACTGTGGAATTTGATGAAATCTCCAATCTAATTCATATGGTTCATTATGATGGGCTATGTTACTATGTCCTTGGCTCTAGATTCTTGACAAAAGTCTCTCTAACATCTTAATAACTTTAGCTATTTTTCCTTAGAAGCTCTGCATTCTAAAAAATGTTTTCCTGGATTTCCTTCTTGAGGTCTGCCAACTGCAATACCTCATAAGTGTCTAGGTATAAATATACTGTGGTTTTAGGACTCAGGATACCCGTTTCCCTTAGAACCCTTCCTGTGGAGGCCCAGCAGACTTTTAGAAGTATTTTTATCTAGTATCACTCAGAAAATGACCTCTAGATTATCTTCTATCTTAAAATAAATTAAGCAGGTACAACTTTCTTCTCCCCCACCCTGTACCTGTCTATTCCTGTTTTAAATACATTTATTGTTTTTATCCCATAAACATTTTTCTGACATTATTTCTATATATTTAGTGTTTTTCCTAAGAGATGCTCATGGCCAATATATCTCTCCATATTCTGTGATAAGGTATAGTTCAAGTCTTTTAAAAATGTATTTGTCATAAAGTACTAAGAGGAATAGCTAAGGAAAAATCTATAGCCCTTTATTATTAGTAATAAGAAATGTTAAATGCTGAGCAACATTCTGGTGTATGTTCAAAACAAATGAAAAATACTTCACTTCCCCAATAATCTTAGAGCAGAACTGGTTATAAGCTACAATCTATTATATTAAATTAGTCAAGAAGTTCTGTGATTCGATTTTTTAAAATATATTTTAATCACAATGAAGATACATGTTTTGAGCCATGTCTTTTAACCTCGCCAGGTCTCAGTTTTCTTACTTAAAAATTAGAGGATTTAGCTAGGTATTTTTACGTTCCTTTGGAACAGATGCTTCTAATCTGATTTTTTCAATCTCTTCATTCTTCCAAATCTCTTCTTTTGAAAATTGCTCAAATATCAAAAATGTTTTCAAATATTAATGGGAAAGTATTCTTGCTATTTTAAGCAGTCACATTAATCTCTACATGACTTTTAAATATTCTTAAAGTATCTTATTTTTAAGGCATGAAGACAGACATTTCTCTTCAAATTCCAGGAGATAATGAAAAACAAACAAACAAAAAATATTACTTCATTTAGTTTCTCTCAGTCATGTTCAGAGGTCCCTTCCCCTAAGACCTATTGTACCCATGCATGGGTGACCAGAGAGCCATAAGAAGAGGCAGAGCAGAATATATGTGCACAGAACTTCCATTCTTTTACTTTTATGCAGCCTTGAATGTTTTCATGTGAAAAATGACTTAAAACTTGATCTCTAAACCTGGAACTGTGATGTCATAAACTGTTCAGATCATGTGAAGGACTTCATTAGAATTTAAAGATTGAAGACAGTAAAATGGTTTGTATCTTCTGAACTGCAAAATTTATGCATATACATGGATAAATAGTGGACACATTTATAAATATTAAAAATAAATATGTGACGTATTATCCATGACTTGAACATTGATTTTTAGGGCTCTATAAGTATTGGGTAAATGAGTAAGTGAATGAATAAGTGGATGGAGGACAGAGGGATGCATATTTTATGGTGGTCTGAAGTCTTGCCTTAGATCTATGGAAAAAAATAGCTTTCATGGTTACTTTGTTGGGCTCATACAAGCAGGACTCGTTTCCTCTGTCTCTGCTGATTCTGAAAGGTTGTATTTTCAAGTTTACCATAATTCTTTTTAGAGTAAGAACCCAACTCACCTCACCAATGACTTATCCATATGCCTGTAAAACAACTGAAAAATAATAGTGTGGGAAACAGACTACCAGAGCAAAGCAAGAGATGCCAGGTTTGGAAGAGATATCAAAATATGTGAGATTGATGGGCCGAAAGGCTCAAGCAATGACATTCTGTGGATACAGAGCAGAAGGAATGCTGGTTGTTGAAGAACTGTATAGGCTGGAAAACTCCCTGAAAATGTAATCGTAAAGGTTTGTCAGCAGCAAGGCCTATAGTGGTTTATAACAAATCTTTTGGTAAAAATTCCTTAACCAACAAACCCTAAATCTTATATATTGTCACTGATCATCTGCTATTTTCTAGGATTTTCAATTGGGTTGAAGTGTAAGCTTTAGTTTATTTGAAATCAATAAAAATAAATCAGAGTCTGAGTTTAGCTATAACTGGTTTACAATGAGAAGAAATGCCCTGTGAGAGATAGGGCATTTGCTATGCTACACATATTGAGAATTTATACAGGTCTAATATTAAGCCATAGAATTTTTCTAATAAATTCATTTTGTTGATGTGCGTGGCCTCTCAATGAACATTCGCATTAGCCACACATGTGGCTGTAATTAGCCAAAGTAAGACAAGAGACACAAATAGTATAGATTTGACTAGTTTATAAATAATGCTGAGAAGCCCTGCCACATTTTTTTGGACTTTGTTTAAATTTATTGGGTAACCAACACACTGGAATTTGTTGTCCTGTTATTGTGGAATCCGTCACATGTATAGATGTATTGCACAGTGCCATTACGTGTCACATATGCCATGACTCAATCTCTCAATCAGAAAGAAGTTTACATATGTGCCTCAGAGAGGTTTCCTTCTAAAATGGGTGGTGAAAATGAACAGGATCTGAGGTTCCTCAAGCAGCACACGGCAGGTCTGCAAGGATGCAGACAGGGCTACGGATGTGGCTTCAGGGAAAAGAAGAGCCTCTGTTTGGGGGTATGTGGAGGTGGTGGGTGTGTGGTGACATGCTCTTAGGTATTGTTTAATCATGCATAATTATTGTTATAGACGCAAAATTGAAATAAAATTATTGGCCCTGGGAGGTGTTTTTGACTTAGATCCACAGTTCTGGCTGAGACGGTGTCAGAACTGTGAGGAGAAAGGCTTGGCAGCATCTGTCTCATGAATGCCAGATGCTACCATGGTGGTGGTTCTTGTGGTTTGGAGTCATTTCAATGTATGCAAGGGAGGGCTCCCTCCTTGGCAAATGAGGTGGAAAGGGAGGGCAATAAAACTGTCTGCATTCATTTTGGGTACAGATAAGAAGCTTTTTGAGGTTGTGGGCCTAATTTTCATTCTAGAAGAATTTAAGTTTAACTGAACACTTAACTAGATCATTGAGTATACCAGTTACACTAGGGTCATCGATCTTAGACTAAGATATCTCTTAATGAGTAGACCCCGATTCCCTCTCACCGTGGGCCCCTATAGCTCTGCTCAGGGTCACTTCCTTAGACTTTTGTGTCTATCTCTTCACCTCTGCTCTGGCACCAAGGTTTTGGGAGTGAATCTCCCTTCTGTTTGGATCAAGTAATGGCAGGAATTGGAGATTTAATTTTGCAACCCAGTATCTATCCAGTCAAAACCTAGGTAGAAATCTTTTTCAATTCTGCATCACCGAGACCTCAGTTTGAATCCCTGGTTCATGTTTAGCAACTAAAAATAAACTTAGAGACCTATATACTGTGTCAATCAATCCAAGCTTGGGTTTTCTGCGGTTAATATGAAGATGAAATGTAACTTAAATATAAAGCACATAGCATAATGCCTGGCATAGAGAGTGACAGTTTTCTTTGTTTACCTCTCTATATTTTCTTCTACTGTTCTATTACTAAGTGTCGAGAATCCCTGTGGAGGCCTATATGACATCTTTCCCTCTATACACACATCTACCCACTTGCCTACTCCCCAGTACACGCGAGCTTGCATGCATTTTTACTGGTAACTCAGGACCATCTGTACTTTAAAAGAGAGCATTAGATCCTAGAGAATTAGAAAAAGGGAAACCTTATCTAAGCAAAATTTGATGAGAAGAAAATTTTAAAGTCCTAGGATTAATCTATGAATGTAGTTTTATCATTTCAAACTCTCATTAGCCAGTAAAGATTCATTTTTTCCCACAAATTTACCTTATGTGAAATGCTAAATATGGAGTTATTTACCTTGCTATTTTTAAAAACATACCTAACAACTTTTTTGTCAAGTTCTTTTAACTTTTTCAGCTTTGTCAGTCCAAGGGGCCTCATCTATGCTAACATGCCATGTATATAACATAAAGAAGCCAAGACTACATTACTCATTAACTGTTTTGGCAAATCATATTCCAAACAGTAGGATAGTCGCTGGGTAGTATACAGATAAGAAAACCTGTTCACCACTAGAACAGCACATGGCTTTGACATACACTAAACTAATTACAAGTTAGGATATTATAAGTCCTAAGGAAAGGAGCAAGCAATTGTTGTAGAACCACAATAAGACTAGCAATAACTTCTAGTGGGAAATGAAAGGGAGAAATCAAGAATCTTCTCATAAGGAGGGTAAGATTGACAAGGATTTTTAAAATACTTGTGAGATTTTTGATAGCTTAAGAAGTG
This sequence comes from Lontra canadensis, assembly GCF_010015895.1. Lineage (NCBI taxonomy): Eukaryota > Metazoa > Chordata > Mammalia > Carnivora > Mustelidae > Lontra > Lontra canadensis. The sequence goes on from NW_022630996.1 coordinate 27,881,957, forward strand.
CAAGACTAAGGAAAGGTACTCTGGACCTAAAACCAGATGAACAAAGAGATATAAAGTTAGGTATTGGTTTGATAAGCTGGTGTAGAGTGCATTGATGTGGTGGGAAATGAGATCTGAAAGGCAGGCTGGGCACATATCTAGGGGGACTGATTGGGAATGGAAAAGTGCTATTTTCTAGATTCAAAATCTCCCATCATCCAAAGACAGTCAGACTTTCTCATGCTGAATGAGCATCACAATTTTTACTTATTAATTTTGATAGGCTAATGCGCCATAAGAGACACTATACTGAGTTGGGGGAAATGCACTGCTGAATGAGAAATGACCCCTGACTTTAAGATACTTTGGGAGTTAAAAAAATGTGTCAGAAGAGACGAAGTGTTCTAAAAAGTACACACATAGGGATGCAAATGAGTGAGAGTTAATTCGGACAGGGTAGGCACGGACCAAAGGAAAGCATCAAGGGACAAATAATGTTTAAGCTAAACCTTGAAAAAGAACTGGATTTTGATTATTAAAGAAAAAAAAATAGAAGACCATTCCAGGGTGATGGAGGTGAAAGGCACAGGAATAGTTCTATTTGGTTCAATTTAAGGAAAACAAGAACATGGTGAAGGATGTTGACCCTTCCATGGAGGGACAGAAATAGGTGGGGGTAATAGGAGGTGGGTATTAACTGGAAGTCCGACAGAGTTTGTATGTTGGGGAAAGATAATAAAATGCCTTCAAATGGTGAAAAACATTCTATAAGCTATATGGAGCTAAAAGAAGGCATGAGAAGAAAAGTGCCATAACCGGCTTGATCTAACACCAAGAGACCTCTGGCAGAGTGTGAAGAACAGAAAGTCACTCATTTATCCAACTATTCATCCAAAAATAGAGATCCAACAACTACTATGTGCCAAGTACTGGGCCAGGTTTTGGAATACAATAAATAACAAAGTGGTCTTGATCTCAGAGACAGGGATTAATCAAACATACAAATAATGTATAACCAGAAACAGTGATAAGGGCATGAAATATCTTTACAAAGAGTCTCTATTTGGTCTGCAATATTAAGAAGAGCTCCAAAAGGAAGGGATGCCTTAAGCAAACATCTGAAAGGTGGACAGGAATTAGTCTGGTATGTGCTTGTGCATATTTGGGAGGGAGCTGGGGTGGGGGGTGGAGCAGGAAGGAAGCATTTCAAGCAGAAGGAAGACCTTGCACAAGAAAGAATGGTACACGAAACAGGAAGGCAAGATGGAGCTAAGAGAGCAACAGAGAGGGAGGGTGACAACAGAGTGGAGACAGAGCCAGGGAAAGCCAAAAAATAATTTTGTGTTCGCATTTTACATTTTAAAAAGTAATCAAAAATTTATTTTACCTTTAAGGCAGTTAGTTCATGACATGGTCTCTATATTCAACATTGTGTAGAAATTCTCTACGATTTAACTATAAACTCCTTTCAGCTAAGGATTATCTATAGTAAATTCATACTACCTAATAAAGTAAAAGGTGCAATGGTTGTAAGTGTGTTGTGATAAGGACAGCAAAATTCTGCTTTCACAACAGAAAAAGCTTGAACAGCTTCATGTTTTAGTATCTCAAAGTTTCAGAGATAATTCATAGTCATCATACCTTCCACATTATAATTACTTTCCGTATTTCAATCCCCTTTATATTTCCTAAAACTATTACAATTATTACAACTAAATAAAATATTTTCTTTTGACAAATTATGGCATCAGAAAGGAAGAAGGGAAGGAAGGAAGGAAGGGAGGGAGGGAGGGAGGAAGGGGAAAAGGAAAAGGGGAAGGGAAGGAAGAAAGAGTTATAGTTATTCCAGTTCCACAATTTTGAAACCTTCATTGCATCCTAATGAGCAGTATCTGCTTCCTTTTTATCACCACCTCTTCAACATGCCTATTTGTAAAGTTAAGCTGAGACTGAAGTCTTCTGATAAAGACAGAGCTTAAACTTTATAATCATGGATGTTTCCTACATTCCTATACATGGCAAATAAAATAAAGTTTTTACTTTGTTTTTCAAATACCTTCCTAAAACTTACCACTATGGGAATGTCACCAGCAGTGAGCTTTGAGGTGACCAGATAATAATAAGGTGAGCTGCCCAGAAAGTCCAGAAAGCACTGAATCAAAAAAGGCAATTTCTCCTTTCTTGTTTTTCAGCTAGTCAGCTTTACTCCTTTAATCTAATACATTCTGGTGGAATCCTGCATATGACATAATGGTCTACCATTATGACATACCACTAGACACTATGGTCTACCATAGTGGCCTTTTCCACTTTTGAAATTTGGCTGATAGCTTCAAAATATATAAATACTCATTTGTAAAGGGACGGAAGGAAGAGGGAAGACAGAGGGGCAGCTCTGGTTCTCTGAGCCTTATACTCAGGACATGTGAGTGTGGAACAGAAGCAGGTCAGAGGGCATGACAGCACCACAGGGAGAAGATGCGAAGAGAAACACAGTCATTCCAGCTGCTAAAGAGGGGCCGGTTGGATACTGGGGATGTATAAGAGTGTTATTAAGGATTCTTGTGTGCAAAATCTAAAAGCAAAATGAACAACCTTCAAAGTGTTTAGTCTTCATTAACTACAGTCTTTCTTAAGGAAGCAAAATATTTATTGAGCATTTATTACATCTCAAAATCTGTGTCAACTGAAGAGAACTGAAGGAGGAAAAATCCAGCATCTTCAAAAAGCTTAGAGTAGTCTTGAATTTAATCTTTAATTAAAATTAAAGATACTTTTAATACAGTGTAATATGAATTCATAGTGTTTTGGTGGAAGCAAAGAAGAATGAGACCTAGCTTGGTTGGTGAGAATTGCTTGGAATTCTTTCTGAAAGAGGAAAATTTAAATTGAAATTTAAGTCAAGTGAGGAGAGGTATTCCAGGTAGGGGACGGCAGGAGCAAAGGCAGGTACTTTGGTGAGGAGTGGCACATAATGTGGGAAGCTATAAACAGGATGGCCGGAGATGAAGCTCAGAGTCTGGGAGAGTGACCACATTGGCTGGTTGAGTAATCTGGCATTAACGCAATAAGAGATGCCTTGTTAAATAGTTTGGATCATATCCTGAAGATAACAGTGAACAACTGAGAGTTTTCTCTCCCCCTCTTTTGTGTTGTTTTGTTTATTAAAGTGTAGTTGATAAACAATATTGTATTAGTTTCAGGTGTATGACATAGTGATTCCACAATTACATACCTTACAAAATGCTCACCACCATAAGTGAAGTTATCATCTGTCACCATACAAAGCTACTGCAACATTATTGACTATATTCCTTAAGCTTTACTTTTCATCCTTGTGACTCACTTATAATTGGAAGTTTGTATTTCTTAATCTCCTTCACCTATTTTGCCTGTCCCTTACCCTCGAAGGTTTCCTTAAGCAAGGAAGTGATGTAGACAGGACTGTGTATTTGTGTATGTATAATTTTAACTATATGGATATAAATTTGATGGGACCAAAAATGGAAGCAGTGGGACCAGTTATGAAACAACTGCAATGGCTGTGATAAGACATGATAAAGGTTCCAACTATTGGACTGGTGGTTCCTACATACCTGAGTTTGGTGCTGGATTGGATGGGCTTGGGCAATTAAAGAAATGGTCATCAAAGATGACTCCTAGGTTTCTAGAACTTAGAGGATTTTAAGGGAAAAACAATTTTGGGGAAACATAAAATGCTCAGCTTGATAAATGATCCACTGAAGTGCCTATGACCATTAAGGGAAGATGTCCCATAAACAGCTATAATTAAACTAGAATGAAGCTTTGTGGAGAGGTCACAACTTGGAAATAGAAGAGTCTGGGTCACTGACTCATGTATGAGAGGCAGCTGACACTTTGAGGGTGGATGAAATGACCTGTGGATATGCTCTGGATTGCAGAAAAAAAGCAACAGACTAAAGACAGTGCCCTGGGAAGGAGAGCATTTAATGGATGGGCAGAAAAAGAGGAGCCTCTAAAGGACACAGAAAACAAACAGCCTGAGGCATATGAAGAGCACCAGAAAATGAAGTGTTTTACAAACGAAGAGTGGAGAGATCCAAGATGAGCCCTCCAAAACAGACTCACTCCAAAAGTTAATGCTTTCTAATATCTTATTGTTAATGTGTTTTAAAAATGAAAATGTTAATAATACACAAATATCTTCTGTTCACAAATTCCTTTCAATTCTTCTAATTTTTAATTTCTTCACTTTCTTATTCCCCTAGTCCTCAGTATGTGATACTGTATGTGCTCTTGAGGGGTACAGAACATGATTACCCATCTTTAACAACAGGGCAAGTAAACAACAACAAAGAAGGCGGTAAGTAGGAAGGAGCTATAAATTAGAGGTTTCACCCTTTTCAGTTGAAATATCTCCAAATGATATGTGGAAAGTAAACCACGTTTGGGTTTTGTTCCCTTTATTGCAGGTTTGATTATTCAGTTCATGGCTTATCCTCACCCTTCACTTTTGTTTCCTTCTGATGCTCACTTTAAGCAATTTTGGAGTTTGTTGGCACTTCTTTAGGGGCAAGTCAGGAATAAAAAATAAGTTCATTTCAAGCAATATACTTATGTAAATGGTGCTTATATTTTTATAGGAAAACTCAAAGCCAGATATTCAAAATGAGTATCACGTTTGTTTTGACTGTCAACCCAAAGCAGACCACCACCACTACTCCTTCTAATAGTAGCCAAGCATAACAAGAAACATAAGCAACCAGAAACCACACATAAAACAAATCCTAAGGAATGTATGCAGAAGCTAAATAAACAGTGGAGGTCACCAAACACATGCACTGTCAGGAAAAGGGGAAAGAAATCTATGGAAAAAAGAGAAACCACCTGCCAATTTCAAATAATTCAACTCCAAGAACTGACTGTGGTGAGCCTACTTGCTGATCCTAGACAGTCACCACTCAGACTTTCTGTGCTTTGAACACTAGCAAAAACAATCTCAAATTTCATGCAGTCCAGAGCTTAGCACACAGGTGTTGTAATCACAATTTTAGTTTTGAAAGTGTCCTTGCTCTATTTAGAAAAGAGTGAGCTGTTTGTGATGTTCTGAATTGAGGAACAATGAATAAGAAAACCTTAAGCTTGAGTCTTAGTGCAATTCATGTCAAATATGTCTATTGTCACTCTGTCAAATTATACGTGAAATCTATAGTAACTCACAATCTAGCAACTATCCCTATAACATGGAAAAAAGTGAGAATCTGACTGAAATTTTGCAGAAGTTTCAACATATGTATTCCATCTTAAGAATTTTCAGTGATACCTGAAGCTTACAAATCCAAGACAGGGCCCATGACCAAACCTATCTACTATATCAAGACCAGAATCAAGGAAGTTCTAGGGTATTGCAGTAGATGTTTTAGCTGAGAAGGCAAAAGACCAGAGCTTAGAGAATTACAAGAATCTTTAATAATGGTTCAGGCAAGGTCAAAATAGGCAAGGTTAAAATCTCTAATAATGGCTCTGGCAAGGTCAAAATAACCAAGCTGAGGTGGTATGAGGTCTTTGCAAGTATGTAGACATAACAACAGAAAATCTGGGAGGTTGCTGATACTTAAGCCTTCTGAGTGAAGAAGAATTTCGTATTTAGAATGCTGCTAGGCCATAAGTATCCTGAAGTTTCTCACCTAACTGAATTCCTGGGGACTCAAGTCTCTGGAATAGAGTTCAGTCATGAGAATAAGAAGAGCAAGCAATGGCCCAAGAGTTCGGTGGGTGGGCAAACTTCCAGCATATCTCGGGAAGTAGGTCTATGGCAGAATTCTAGTTACATACACTGGACATGTGTGACGAATTTAGCTTTGGTAATTACCAAGTATTACTTTATCAGAATGGGCCTCAAGAAGGAAGTGAGCTGGGTGCCTGGGTGGCTCAGTTGGTTAAAAAACTGCCTTCGGCTCAGGTCATGATGACTCCTGCATTGGGTTCCCTGCTTAGCAGGGTGTCTGTTTCTCCCTCTGACCCTCTCCCTTCTCATGCTCTTTCTCTTTCTCATTCTCTCTCTCTCTCAAATAAATAAATAAAATTTAAAAAAAAAGAAGGAAGTGAGTAGGATGGAGGTCAGGAGCCCAAGCCTGGGGGCTAGCTTCCTGTCAGTAGGGAGTATGCTTCTCCTTCTCTCTCTCCCTCTGCCCCTCCTCCCACTCATACTCTTTCTCACTCTCTCAAATAATTAAATAAAATTTAAAAAAAAAAATTTAAGTCATGTATAATTCTAGCAGGGTCTGGGCATGGCAGATGATTATTGAAGAAAAGTGCCATAGAAGAGCTAATAGTCATGATAATTAAAAAAGAAGAAAACAAACAGGTTTGAAAACACTGCAGAGCTGGGGGAGGGGAGGGTCTAGTCACAAAGGGGCATATGGAACTTTTGGAGGGGAATGGAACTGTTCCATAACCTGATCGTAGTGGTAGTTACAAGACTATATGCATTTGTCAAAACTCATAGACTCACACAGTAAAAAGGGTAAATTTTACTGTATGTTAATATCACCTCAATTAAGAAATTACTCTGTGAGAAAATATATGCATCATGATCCCAATTTTGTAGAAAAAAATGTTACATCTGAAAGTACTAATGGTACTTACTTCCAGGAAGTATACTTATGGATTTACTGAAAGACATTCCAGTCAGAATCAGATACTTCAGTTGAAAGGTTATATATAATCAAGACTGTGATGGCCATAATAAGATCATGCAATTGCAGAAATTATGAGCAGAAAAATCACTGGAAACTCAAAGGAAATCAATTCAGTTGAGAGGTGAAGACAGAATAGAAATAAAAAGCTGTAAATATGTATACATGTTTGTAGGTATAAGAAGAAAAGTTACCATTCAGATTGTAGCCCATGAATATTTTTCTCCTTGAACTGGCTTTTAGGCAAAAGAAGTTGCTCATTACTAATAGAAGCCACTGAAAAATAGTAAAAGTAAATTAAGAAAAAAACAAAACAGGCTAGGACAGAATTCTTTGTCACACAAATAGAGCCCACCCTTCAGCTAATCAGTATTCTTTGGGATTAGCTGTCCAACTAATTATGATCTACTCAACTGCATTATCATCTATTCCCTATTTTTTTTTAAGTCTTATTTGGACTATAGGGAAGCCTTATACAATGCTTTAGATAGAAGGCATCTTCCACAGTTTTCTTTTCCTCTGTGGAAAAAGATAATAGAGTAGCCCTTTCTTAATCACGTTTTACTTTCCATTGCTTGGGTTAACTGCGGTATGGGTTACACTACCTCCCAGTTGCCAACATCATTCCCCTCATTTCCTCTCATCATGTAGGCACTTTATCATCCCCATCATCACAAGAAGGGTGAGTACAGTGCAAGATATTTTGAGAGACAGAGAAACAGAGACCATATTCACTTAACTTTTATTACAGTATATTATTTTAATTATCTTATTTTATTAGCTATTGCTGTCAATCTCTTGCTGTACCTAAATTACAAATGAACTTGATCATGGGTACATATAAATAGGAAAAACAAAGTAATATAGGGTTCAGCATAACCATGGTTTCAGGCATCCACTGAGAATCTTGTAACATATCTGCTACGTATAAAGGGGGACCAATGCATGGTTAGTTGGACAAAATTTTTCTCTATGAACTCATAGTTGCTTCCAGTGAGCACTATTTCCCTTTTTAAGAGCTCAGAAATTATCCTTTTAGTAAACTGTTCTACTCACAATTTACAGCTTTGAGAACTCATCTACCTTTCTTGTTTATTTTTTTTTTCTCTTCTCCCCTGCCCCTTTCTTTTTAAATGGGGGCCACTGTATCTACCTCCTGGATAATTCTTTGGGCAAAATTTCCATTTTCCACATTTACTAAAAAATTCCAGACAACTGTTCACAAACTTCACTTCCCAATTTTATCACCTTACAGAGGGATAACATTTGTGCATGCCAGGTTTGGAAGTAAAGAGCTGCTTTTTAACCATCCTTTCCCTAATGTGGATTCTAATTCCTTTTTAATGGTGTTTGTTTAGTACTTTTCAATCCAAAGATCATTCTTCTTGATTCAAAAAAAAAAAAAAAAGTCAAAATAGAAGCTAAATTGTTTCTGTCTTTCTTAGTTGCTGATTTAAGTCTCAAGCAGCAGATCTATCATTTCCATGTTCTTTCTTCTTACTCTGAACATAAGGACATTTGTATTGAAATTACATTTGCCACATTCATGCTGCATTTTTACATAGACTTCAAGTTCACAGAAGTGACATGGTTTGCCGGAGAGCCTTAAGAGAGATTATGGCTAACCCCTCCCCTCAACAAGCTATCTTAGTCACCAGGATTGACTGTATTAAATATGATGATTTACATTTTCACTCTGTATTTACTTAAAAAATGTAAATCAGGTAAAATTTTCCATAAAGTGAGTACAAATAAAATGAGTAAAATGAGTAGGTCATATATTTAAATTTCAAGCGTTGCATTACTTACAATTAAATATAATTTTTAAGTGTCCTAGATCTCTACTAACCAATATGGTAGCCAGGAGCCACATGTGGCTATTTAAATGTAAATTCCTTCAAAGACAACACATTAAAAAATTCAGGTCCACATTTCAAGTGCTCAGTAGCCACATGGGTTGGTTTAATTGTGTTGGACAGTACTGCACAGAACGTTTCCATCATCACAAGATGTTCTGTTGGAAACCACTAATCTAGATACATAAAATGTGACGCCTAATTGACTTTTTTTCAAGTACAGTGTTCTTGTACAAAATTTCTACACATGCCAATCACTGATTTGCTGTTATATTAACAGCAATGCATACATTGCATCTTGAATGAACTACCTGCAAATTATAATTAAACGTATTTATTTGTTCTCATATCAATTGATTTTTAAAAAGACAACTAATAAATGTAAATGTATCATGCTTCAGATCACAGGATCCAGTGATAATGGTTAATCTGAATTCCCAAGATGTTTACCGCAAAGCCTACCCTGCTAGCATATCAGGGCAGTACATTTTAGTAGTATCTGGCCACCATTTACTATTCCTAAGAAAGCTATGGTAGTTACCAGGAATGTATATGTCTAATTTCAACTCCAAAGGAAAATATCATCCCAAGGATCAAGATGTAAAAAGACACTGTGCTGAAAATAGGTGTCCCAGCACTAATTCTTTTTCCATCTTCTAGTGTTTGTCCTCTAAGACAATCCTGACAAGCACAAATAGAAACCACAGCTAAACCTCTCAGTAGCTGGTGACTTTTTTCTTTTCTGAGTTAGAAACTCTTACTAATAGATCTGGGAGAAATGTAAGAGAACTGGCTATGGTAATATTAATAAAATAATATGAAGAAGTTAAGACTCTAAAAAGAGATTTAGGGAAAACATGGTAGTATGTTGCACAGTGGCCTGCAAGTAAATGCTGAATAATTTAAATGTAAGGGTAAGGAGAGTCAAAAGGGAAGAGGGAATAAGGAAAGAAAGAAGGAAGGGAGGAGGGGAACATGGGAGGAAATGAAAGATGGCAAAGTCACCCGATAATGTCACAGGAGAGCTTTCAAGTTCACAAACAAACCTAGTTAGACGTATAAACTAATAAGCAATTCATAAGTAATAATATAAACCATGGTAAAGCATATTGCCTAAGGTTTGACTTATATTCTATAAACATGTATAAGCAGATAGTAATCTTGATTCTCAGCCTAAATAAATAAATAAATAAATAAACAAAACTAAAGAGAAGATTCCAGCTCAGAAAGGCAACAAATGAATAGAATACAAGTACGGCCAAATAGTATAATAAATACGCTGGAAATAAGGGCTAGCAATGATTGACGATCTATGCATTAAAGAGAAGAGTATAGCTGTTCACAAAATCAGAGCTCTTACCAAAAGTCAATTATCAGAGGCCAAATATAAATACATGATGGAAACAGAAAGCAAGTTTAAAATACTGAAAGCAGAGAAAAGGAAAATCTATCTTGTCTGTGTTTTAAGACACATTCAGACTGATGAAATCATCAAGAAACATCTTTAAAACTCAAAGACAGGTGTGACTTTATTTCAGCATTTGTAGGGAACCAATGCAATCGTGGCCAGGCTATCAGATCATTAATAAAAATAAAACACAAGAGGAGAATTTTTTGTTGTTTTGTTTTGTTTTCTAGCTTTTTCCCCCCCTCTCCCTACATCCAACACAACTTGAATCAGAAGATATTCCCATGAATTGCTGCAGCTTATTAAGATAGACTCAAGGAAGGAGGGGTGATGAGGGTTGGGGTAGAGGAACGCAAATCAAAATCTCCAGGGTAAGAAGTAATTCCCACCTTTCACCCTCCCCCAGTTTCCTCCCATCAAGATTCCAGACCTATAATAAAGCCATTTTCTTATCTCTCTGATACAGTTTTTGACTACCACCAAAGCTATTTCATATGTACAAATCATTTGCTTTCTTTTCATTTATGAGAGAACTCCAGAAGGAGAACAAGAAAGAAGGAAATAATGCTTAACAATTAATGTAGATAACTAGTGTTTTTCATAGCAAATGAAAATCATCTGGTCCAAACTTCTTACTTAAAAAAATAAAAAATACAGAAGCCAAAAAAGATTCTGTGATTTTTTTCAAGATTGTATCATTAGTTTATGCAAAGCTAAGACCCAATGACATGTGTCCCTGTCCAAATTCTTACCTCTACACAAGGTACCGACTAGATACCCTGGTTTCAGATAACACATTTGTATTGTATGAGATGACAGGAAGAAAAAGCAACTATGCATTTACTTTAAAACACAGAAGCTTGGGAATTACAGTCCAGTTAGGCTAACTCCTGGGCAATTCATATTTTAAATTATTTTATAAGCTCCAGAAAACAAGTCTTTAAGTAATGGCTTATGGAGATTTATAGTAGATAAATCTGACTAAACGAATCTAACTCACTTAAGATAAATAATCTCACAAGTTCCTTGAGAGCCATGACTCTTCCTTAATCTTACTTGGATGTCGAGGGCCTGACACAGTACTTGGCACACAGCAGGAGCTCAATCAATATTTAATGAATAAATAAAAGGGATCCTCATTGCTAAACTGTTAAAATGTGGCAAACAACAAAACACAACCACACACATACTTAGAGATTTGTGGCAAAATCATTTTAAAGACCTGAATGGCTGCTTGCAATTGTTGAAATGGAGGCTTCTAGCTGGTGGTGTTTGTTTTCATTAATTTGTAGAGTGGAGCGAAGACTTGAAAACTGCTTATTCATAAATCCAAAATAACATTAAAATATTGGGAATAATGTGACTTAAGTGAAACTCAAAGGACAAAATGCCTGTACCAGATGTAAAAAAAAAAAGATGGCTTCTGCTCTTGATTCTATAATTATTTGCCAATTTAACCTCTCTTTCCATTTTTTTACTTGTAATATGTGGAGGCCCTGGCCAACTGTTCTCAGGGGTATGCATTTTAATACACAAAGGATATAGCTAGTTGCCAAAGACGACCCCCTCCCCAGTAGTTCCTCCTCTTCCTGCACATGCTAAGTGCTCCTCCATCAAGAGGTGGAGTCTATTCTCCATCCTTTTGGACTGCACTAGCCCCCTGACTTGCCTTGGCTAACAGAAAGTAGTGGAAGTGCCACTAGTTCTGGGAAATGCATTATTTCCTTCTTTTTCTGCAGAGGACTGGCTACTTTTGCCTTTGCTCTGGGTAGCCAGTTGCCACGCCGAGTGGAAATTCTGGCTCCGTGGGGAACAGTGAGGAGGAGATACACTGGGGGAGACAGATGCCACAGAGGAGCATCGAGAAGTCAGGTTATGTGGCTAAAGCTTTCTTGGAAGTTGAAACCTAGCCCCACCACCAGACAAAGCCAGCCAGGTACATGAGTGACCCGAGCCTTTACCCGGTAGAGGATCCACTTAGGCAACATTTCCCACTCCTCCCTTCTCTAACCTACAGAATCATGAGAAATGCATTATGATGGCTTTTGCAACTAAGTTGAGTGTGATTCACTACAAAGCTATAGCTAACTCAAACAGTTAGTGTATTTGAACCTTTGGAAGAATGAAATAATTTAGAAAAATACCAGAAATTTTCTGAAAGTGAAGATAAGTCCAAAAATCAAGATGAAGAATCATGGTCAAGCAACTGTAACCAATTGGACATGCTTTGAAATGTGGCAAAAATACTACTACAGTACTTGGATTTTTAAATAACTTAACTTCTATTGAAAAAAATTAGACAGGGGATGTGTCTAAGATTTTCCCTCCCTGCCTGAAAACTCACGTCAGATGATATTTGCATGAGAAACATAGTCCTATGGACATACTCAAGATTATGCAAATTCTTACCATGGTAATTAAAAAAAGAATACTGAAATACAAGTGGTAAGGTTACCCACATCAATTCCAATTTTTATATATAAAACTGTACTTATTTCATTACTGTATCATCAACAACACATTCCCTTTCTTGGCCACATGTCACAGAGGAACAAGGCTAACGATATATTCAGGCATTTTAGTTTAGATTGTTTTGCCATTCAGTTGACGTTGGAAAGATGACCATTAACTTTTGTTTTCTATCTATTTTCCTTTTATTTAAATTTAAATGCTTTTTAGCACTGTCGTTATTACCTTCCTTATTTTCAAAAGCTTAATTTTTGTTCCTCAATATATTTGGAAATAGAGATCAGAATTCACTTGCCTTGTTCAATTGTTATTGTAATAATAAATGAGAAGATATTTTTAATATAATTTGATCTAATGCTATATGAAACAGGCTAAAAGTTCAGATTTTAAAACTACATATATTTTTTAGGAATATGAGTAGCACTTCTCCCGCCCCAATGTGATTTTTCTATGTAAGTGAAGCTTTCTTTTGTAAGAAAGACCTGATGAGAGAAAGAAATTGAGAAGAGGCATGGTATTCATTAAAGGAACTTATCCCTTTGTTTTAATCAGGAGGATAAATCATTTGTTTACTTTTTGGAAAAGTACAAACTTGTAAAGCCATTTTTTGCATATAGAACATGAAGATTATATGGGGTCTTTATTCTAGATATTTAAATTTAAAAATTATAAATTCATAAAACTTTATGGACATATTTTATGTAAACATTTTCTATAAAATTTATATAAATCAATAAATTTTAAAAAGTAGAGAACTTTACCTTTAAAGGAATATTGTGGTTAAATTTTGGAGAAATGAATATTCCTTTTTCAAAAATGAAGTTTATCCACACCTAAGTTATGCTTTTAAAGTGTTTAATGCCACATGTTAACTTCCTTAAAGCCAATCACAATGATATGGACGATCATACCTTATCAAAATTCTTAAAGATAGAATAGTAGAATATTTAAATAGAAAAGTTGTTTAATGTTCACTGAAGATCTTCAATGTAGGCCCAAGTGACTCACTTTTTATACTTTCTTTTTTTAACCTCACAATAGCTTAGGGGTAAATACTATCCCCACCAACTTGAAAGAAAGAAAACTAAAATTGGAAGTTTTGTGGTAAAATACCCAAGATAAAAAGCTGATTAAGTGTCCAGAATTATGTTTTCAACAAAAGCCAGCTTAATCATAGCACCCATGGTTTTCTCATTGTTTCATAGTACTTAGGGATAATGTTTGAAAAGCTTTAGATTTTATTACTTTGCATGGCTTCCTAGCACGCCCTTCAAACCTCTTTGTAATCTGGTATCATCCCACCTAACTCTGAAAGAGTTCTAGAGAGTAAAATGATAGAGACACAATCAGTGTATTATTGGAGGAAATGGCATAAGTTTTGGCGTAAGGATGAGAGTGAGGACAGGGTCTTTGAGAGGAAGTTAATCTGAATCCTGTGGATTGAAGGACGAGGCGGGATTAGGTCGGTGGTGCAGCAGACCATGTGCAGAGCACAAAACCACATGGAGTATGTAACAAATTATATTTCCAGGATTTGCAAATATAAAATTTAAAGAAGCATGGGGGGGGGGCGGAGAGACAAGCCAATATGGAGGGTCTTATGTGATGAAAACAAGGCTGCATTTATCAATCAACAATGGGAAACTATTAGGGAGTTTTTAAGAGAAAGAGTTGTAGGATCATATTTATTTTACATAAATTACCCTGAAGCTGTATGAAAAATGACTTGTGGGTAAGGAGAGGGGGTTGGTAGCAAGAGTGAGGACAAGGACACAGTCAACTTTGAGGGTGACAGCTGGTCAATAGATGTACCTTAACTACTACTATGGTAAATTGGGGGGTATAGAGAGGAGGGTAACAGAGCTTGTCCACATGGTACCTTGTCCAGAGTCCAAAAGGTGCTTCCTCCATGAGACACTTTACTTTTTCTTTTGGGAAACTGTCAAAATGTACTGATTTTTTTTTTAAATGTACAAGACACTTTACCAACAGTGCCTGAAAAATCATTAATAAATCACATTTGCACTCCCTCAGGCACTTACACTCCTCTGTCCTTGCACAATGCCATGAAGGCAAATGATTCTCAACGTGGTAGAAGGAAAACAGTGGTTTATGACTGGTAATTAGAGAAAGTGAAGTGGAAGGATGACAAGCATTGACTCTATTTGCTGATTGGATGTTATTCCCTAAGTTGAGCTATAGACTCTAGAAAAACATCTTGGGGCTGGGATGAGATTTTTAATAAATTCAGTGTTGGCCTGTGAAGCTTAAAAATTCCTAGGAATATCTTAAATAAATGTTTACTAGACACTGGATATATACATTTGAAACTCAGCAAAGGTCAGAGTAAGGCAAGAGTTATAATGGTGAGATGACCCAGAAATATATCATGGAATGAGAAGAATAGCAGGAGGAAGTTGTATTACAAAAAACATTAATGTAAAAGGCCAATAAGTGAAGAGATTCCCACAAAGAGATGAAAAATAGTCCACAGAGGCAGAATGAGAATCAGGGACAAATGTTGTCAAAGAAAGCAAAGGGCAAGTTACTATCCAGGTGTCAATGAACCAAGAAAGGTCAGCAAAAAACCCAGAAAACCAAAAAACAAAAAACCAACCAACCAACAAACAAAAACCAGCAATGGAAAGGAACTTCATTGCTCAAATTTAAATCCTTCATCTGACAGAGGTCTTGCACCCAAAAGGTTCTCAATGTTTGCTGAAGGAATGTATGAAGAAACTGTTTTATATCATTTTGCTTTTGAAGAGGAGGCCATACGATGGGAGTAGAAAGGAGTGAGGGAGGAAAAACATGTATTTCCTAAATGCCTACAAGGTACCAGATTCTGTGCCAGGAGCCCTCATAAGCTGCCACTAAAAATGACATAATATACACAGAGTACTGATAGTAAACAAAACAATCTGAGAACTTAAATGGAACTTAACTACTCAGTCAAAGACTGAACAATATTTAAAGCAAAGGTTCCTAGTGCTCTCCCAGCTCTGTCACTTACCAGCTCCTGACAAAATGGCAATTTCTTAATTTATATGAAATTTACAAGGACTTGGAAGAGATACCTCTAACACCTTTTCATACTCCAAGTTACAGTTTCTTTTGAATTGGTCATAGTTAACAGCCCTGATGTGTACTTTCGCTTGGCCAGACTTCAAATTCTCCAAGTAAATCTGGACTTTGTTTTCTTCTTCTGGAATCATTTCAGAGAGTTCTGAAGACCACAGAAGCTCAATATTTATTTTTAATAAATGGGAAAGCATTTCTTAAAGCAATTTGTTTATTAAACACTTTAATCCGCCCAAGAACTATTATAAGAGAAGACAGTTAACGTAAGTCACTTAGATTTGCAAAGAAGGAAAAGGCTTTTGAAACATTACAAGAGAGTTATCAGACAACTAGCATGCCTACTATCTGTGATGAAGAAGTAGAAAACCAAAAAAAAAAAAGAGAGGAATTTGTTAAGAATTACTTTTAAAAGCTCTTCATATTCAGATCAGCAAAATGACACATATCACAGAGAACTTAAATATCATGATGTACCCCTTTGCCTTCAACTACACCTTTCAGAAATTTGAGAGGGGTAAAATGCCTTCACTGTGAAGCACTAGAAGGATTTACCTGATCATCTTAAAGAGACACTGCTACAGATTTGAAAGTAATCTTAACATTTCTACAGAAGTCGCTGGAACAGATCACGCTCATTTATCAATTTTCAAATCTCTGGTAAAGTAATATGAGCTATAAAAAGTCTTTTATAAAGCACATCAATGTAACTTTCTTTTGTGACAGAGAAATGGTATTTACAAATATCCTAGAGTCAGATGTGGGTAAGCCCTTTTTATTACATTTTATCTGATTCTCTTGCTAATAGGATTTTTTTAAAAAGTGGCACATAGTTCATACAGCATGCCACTGGCTGAATTAGTGGCTTGCTGTTAATCTGAAGAGTTTTACAGAGTAGTATCTGAAAGGAGAAGTTCAATTCAGATACTGTCAATACACATTTAAGGAAAAGTAGAAAACAAGAAATATATCACAAAGTCTAATTGCCAGAAAGAAACAAAAATGATCTGATTTGTATGTAAAAATGACAATATGGCATGATCATTGTAAATATGGAGAGAATACCGGATACCAATACTAAAAAGTGTCCCATTTACTATGATTTGTAATAGTTAAAACTTTACGAGGCACAATAGTTGCCTAAGAACTTTATTTGGATAAAGGATCACTGAAATAAAATCTAAAATTTAGACTATCAAGAGACCAGAGATGAGTGAAGTTGCTATGGGATTAGAAAGCAAATAAAAAAAAAAGGCTTAGGGAATTCAGATTTTAGTTTATAGAAGAGAAATATGGGGGTTGAATGTTAGTAATTACACTATAATGTATTGTTCTTCATTTAAAAAATCATGCATGACCTAACTGTAACATTATAAATCATGGCAAATATACAGTCAAAATTAAGGTTAAGAATTTAACAAAGCAGGAATTTGTTTTCCTAGAGAAAAGATGCAGCATTAGTTCAGACAATGACTGTCTTCTAATCATAAGACTTATATAATAAACCGTTTAATGTTGTCACTGGGTTTTGTACAGATATTTTATATCCAAACTGAACTCTTGCTTGCCCCCAGAACACACCTTTCATGCTTCCATTTTGCTCATACTCCTCCTTCACTCACAGCTTAAATGTCATTTTCTCAATCTAAAATAGATGTCCTCTGCATTCCTTTCTTATAACACTTTATTATTTTTCTTTAGAGAATTTATTGCAACTTGTAATTACCTACCGTTTCTATTTATGTATAAACCACTATTATAAGCCAAATACTGTGTTAGGTACATGATGCAGTTTTTTCCTTCGCTGGGTTATAAGCTGAAAGAAAACAATCAGTGTATGTATTTTAAGTCTTACATGCCATAGCTGAATACAATGAATGAATGAATGAATGAATGAACAAATGAGTGAAGGACAAATGAGAAGGAGGAACTTCTTTTCTTGGTGAAAATAAGAACAAGGTACAAACAATGTAATGGGTATATATTGCAGGGAGTACTGGGCATTTTATATTTGTTTAATTCCCCCCTTCCATGTGGAGTAGATGGCATGATCATTTGAAGATCAGAGAGATTAAGTCACTAGATGAAGGCCAACAGCTGATAATTCATGAAGGTAAAATTAAAACCCAAATCTGCCCACATTAAAGGCGATATAATTGTTATCTTACTAAATTTCTAGGTCTACAGTTTCATGAAAATATACATGTGTCAAAATAGTCATTCCAAAATTTGTTACTTCCCTGACAGCACAGTATCTCTTGATAGGGCAAACAGTAAAGTGTCTCCCAGGTTCTGCTGGGAAAACAGGTAATTTGTGGTTATTAATATTTTCTATTTTTATTTAACCTCAAATTTTAGTTACATGTAAAAAATCCATTAGTTGATGGCTATAGACAAATCTTAAGATCTTTTAGTAGATAATATTTTAAAGAACCTAAAAATATAATATTGTGCTTTAGGAGTGAACTTTTTTCATTTAAAAAATAACTTAAGCATTGATGAAAGACATTGAAGATAACACAAACAAATGGACAGATATTCCATGCTCATGGATTGGAAGAACAGATACTGTTAAAATGTCCGTATATTCAAAGAAATCTACAGATCTGACAAATCCCTATCAAAATACCAACAGTGTTTTTCGTAGAACTAGAACAAATAATCCTAAAATTTGTATGGGACCACAAAAGACTCTGCATAGCCAAAACAATCTCAAAAAAGGAAAACAAAGGTGGAGGTATCCAGATTTCAAGTTATATTACAAAGTTATAGTAATCAAAACAGTATGGTACTGGCACAAAAATGGACACTTACATCAATGGAACAGGACAGAAAGCCCAGAAACAAATCCCGGATTATATGGTCAATTTCCCACAAAGGAAGCAAGAATATACAATGAGAAAAAGATAGTCTTTTTAACAATCGATGTAGGGAAAACTGGACAGCTACATCCAAAAGAATAAAACTGGACCACCTTCTTAAACCACAAACAAAAATAAACTCAAGTGGGTTAAGTATCTACTTCAGCTCAGGTCATGATCTCAGGGTCCTAGGATCAAGCCCCACATAAAGCTCCCTGCTCAGCTAGGAGTCTGCTTCTCCCCTTCCCTTCCCTTGTGCTTGCTCTCTCTCTTCCCTGCACCAAGTAAATAAATAAAATCTTTTAAAAAATAAGATATATAAACTCAAAATGTATTAAAGATCTAAATGTGAGACCTGAAGCCATAAAAATCCTAAACGAGAGCACAGGCAGTAATTGTTCTGACACTGGCTATAGCAATATTTTTCTAGATATGTTTCCTGAGGCAAGGGAAATAAAAGCAAAAATAAACTATGGGACTATATCAAAATAAAAACCTTCTGAAAAGCAAAGAAAACAATTAATAAAACTAAAAGACAACCTACTGAATGAGAGAAGATACTTGCAAA
This sequence comes from Lontra canadensis, assembly GCF_010015895.1. Classification (NCBI taxonomy): domain Eukaryota; kingdom Metazoa; phylum Chordata; class Mammalia; order Carnivora; family Mustelidae; genus Lontra; species Lontra canadensis. The sequence goes on from NW_022630996.1 coordinate 27,900,856, forward strand.
TGACAGATTCAATAAAGGGTTAGTATCCAAAATATATAAAGAACTTATAAAACTCAAAACTCCAAAAACAAATAATACAATTAAACATGGGCAGAAGACATAACAGACATTTTTCCAAAGAAGACATCCAGATGGCCAACAGACACATGAAAAGATGCTCAACATCACTCATCATCAGGGAAATGCAAATCAAAACTATAATGGGGTTATCACCTCACTCCTATAGAATGGCTAAAATCAACAACACAAGAAAGAACAAGTGTTGGCAAGGATGGGGAGAAAGAAGAAGCCCTCTTGCACTGATGGTGGGAATGGAAGCTGGTGCAGTCACTGTGGAAGACAATATGGAGATTCTTCAAAAATTAGAAATAGAACTATCCTACAATCCAGTAATCACATTACTGGGTATTTACCCAAAGAATACAAAAACACTAATCTGAAAGGATATTTGCACCCCTCTGCTTAGTGCAGCATTAAAATAGCCAAATTTTGGGAAGCAGACCAAGTGTCCACTGACAGATGAATGGATAAAGAAGATGTGAGATATATATTACTCAGCCATAAAAAAGAATGAAATCTTGCCATTTGCAATGACATGGATAGAACTAGAGTATACTATGCCAAATGAAATAAGTCAGAGAAAGACAAATACCATATGATTTCACTCATATGTGGAACTTAAGAAACAAAGCAAATGGAAAAGGAAAAAAAGAAACTGACAAACAGACTCTTAACTACAGAGAACAAACTGATGGTTACCAGAGGGGAGGTAGGTGGAGGGATGAGTGAAATAGCCCAAGAGGAGTCAGAAAACACTTATCATGATGAACACTGAGTTATGTGTAGAATTGCTGAATCACTCTATTGTACACCTGAAATATATTGTGCACCTGAAATGTAACATTGTATATGAAATAAAGTGGAATTAAAATTTAAAAATTAAATAATAAAAACAACTTTGTTTATATTAAAATGATACTTATTTTTTAAAGTGAATACCTAACCTTGTATTTTAAATGAACCAAGACATCAATAACAAAAGTTTCAAAAAGTCATAAATATACATTTTTATTATTTAATCTGAGTCCTGAGTACATGTTCTTTGTTAAACTGTGTATTCCCCATGTACCTTGAGGGATTTCATTGTGTTTAAGACAAGCAACAGTTTTATTTTTTTACTTTTTTATTATTTTTTAAAGATTGTATTTATTTGACAGAGAGAGACGCAGCGAGAAAGGGAACACAAGCAGGGGCAGTGGGAGAGGGAAAAGCAGGTTTCCCACTGAGCAGGGAGCCTGATACTGGGCTCAATCCCAATACTCTGGGATCATGACCTGAGCTGAAGGCAGACGCTTAATGAGTGAGCCACCCAGGCGCCCCAACAGTTTTATTTCTAATTATAAAGGATTTTCTTAGCTTTTTAAATCCATGTAAAACTGTTCCCAAACACATTACTTAACTGATGTGCATCACAGAAAATATCTTGTCTTGGAAACACTTCAAACAAGGCAAATTCCACAGGAGACAGGGCCACAGACTAACACTCTATAGCAATATGACCTCTTGACCAAAACTTTTCTGAATTGCATCACAAAAGACCCCTGACACCTGTCATTTTCAGAGATTAATAACAAATTTCTGAAGCATACTGCAATGCTGCTTGAACAGAAATAGGACAAATTTTACCCTTCTCTCTCTCAAGATCTGCATTTTATTTTTTTCTGGTATTTTATCTTTTTTTTTTTTTTTAATGTTCAGTCAGCCAACATATAGTACATCATTAGTCTTTGATGCAGTGTTCAGCAATTCACTAGTTGTGTATAACACCCAGTGCTCATTACAACACGTGTCCTCTTTAATACCTATCACCCGGCTACCCCATCCTCCCACCCCCTCCCTTCTGTAGCCCTGTTTGTTTCCCAGAGTCCAGAATCTCTCAAAGTTTGTCTCCCTCTCTACTTTCTTCCCATTCAGTTTTCCCTTCCTTCCCCTGTGGTCCTCTGTCCTCCTTATACTCCACATATAAGTGAAACCATACAATAATTGTCTTCCTCTGCTTGACAAGATCTGTATTTTAATTCTGACCTGCTCTTATTTGTTTTAAAAGCCAGAAGATGCTTAGTACTAAGGTTGTAGACCTGCCTAAGCTCATCACTTTCATATCCTATCTCCAACACAACTGCAGTTTTCTTGCGTGTCTAAGGAACCAATCCTCTACATCAGGTACCTCATGGCTTCCCTAAGTAAGCCAAGTCCACTGTAATGTTTTAAAGAAAACAGCGTACTCAGAGAGGTCATCTAAGTGTATCAAAAATCTGCTGTAGTCCTATCAACCTAATAGATGGGTTTCAAAGCTAATGCTTGCTTACAAAGCTTATTGATATGTGCAAATGAGTAATTTAATGCAAATCTGAATATTCACCATTACCTAAAAATCTAACATCTCTGGAATCAGGTAAAATTGACATATTTAATTTCATGTTAATTTGCAATTCAACACATAAACATATACCTGATGTTGTACATGCATATGGCTATAAAATGAATTGTATCTTGAATAAACAAGGGGACTTCCTTAATAGAAAATAAGGACAGGGGTGCCTGGGTGTCTCAGTGGGTTGGGCCTCTGCCTTCGGCTCGGGTTGTAGTCTCGGGGTCCTGGGATTGAGTCCTGCATCAGACTCTCTGCTCGGCAGGGAGCCGGCTTCCCCTTTTTCTCTGCCTGTCTCTCTACCTGCTTGTGATCTCTTTCTCTCTCTCAAATAAATAAATAAAAATCTTTTTAGGCTCCCACCGAGCAGAGAGCCCGACACAGCCTCAATCCCAGGACCCTGAGATCATGACCTGAGCTGAAAGCAGAGACTTAACCCACTGGGCCACCCAGGCACCACTAAAAAATTTTGAAAAAAGAAAATGACATTAATGTGGATTTATTTGTGAAGTAAAGATTTTTGGGGGGGCAACATGAAAAGTTAATTATTTTAGTTTACCTAGACTTACTGGTATCAGACAATGGAATACAGGTAGATGTATATGGCAATTTGAAAGGAATACAGTAATACTGAATACAGATAGAGTCATATGGGTTGAGATTACAAGCAATTAAACTTTGGGAGCTACGAAGTGAATTACTTGTATTACTGGCAGAGCAGAGACTGAAACTGTTTAAGTCTGAAGTCTGGTGTGTACTCAAAATTTGGTGCAAAAATGATAAGTGATGATACATGAGGGCTGAAGAGAAATCTGTTTTCACAACCCATGGGTCAGGTTCACAGAATAACCCGTCCACACATCAGATATGTACATCTTCTACCACTTGCAGCACCAAAACACATCAGTTTTGCCGGGAAAAATGGTCTTATTAGGAACTGTGTTTTGGGAGGAGAAAGAAAAAAAAAAAAAAGGCAGGTACATCTGTGTTTTACAGTGCTCCTTAATGATATTTCAATGTTATGACAAAGGAAAAGCTTACATTTATGGAAATAAAGCATTGTTCAGAGTTTCAATTTTAAAATAAATAAATCCAATGTTCTATACATTTTAGTTTATTATAAAGCAGCACTTAGACAAGTTTAAGTTATACTTAACCTTGACATTTTCAGATCCTTTATCTACTTAAGGAAACTTTAACTTGTCTAAGTTCGCTAAATATATTTTTAAATAATGTAAATACGATAATGATAGATAACACACACACAGAGTGTTTTTAACACTTGTCAGACATGGCTCTACCTCCTTTACATACAATAACCCATCTGGTTTGCACACCAATCCTGAGGAAAATACTTTTACTATCTCCGCTTAGAGATAAGGAAACTGCAAGTTTAAAAGAAAGCAAAATACTTTTGTTACAATGCTCTCTAAGACTGCTAAACATGCTATTTGCATATCCAAATTTTTCATGGTGGTTTTCGTTCAAAATGAATAGCCATCAAAAAATGTTCCATTCCAGTTATTTCTCCTCAACTTGCAAAACTTTATCCTGATCTACATCTCAAAGCAGTTGAACAGTCCAGTTAGTGTGCTACAAAATGTAACTCTCCTCGAAAAATAAAATGGCAACTATGAGGAAAAGGTGGCAATGCACAGGTTGGTGGCAATCAAATGTCACATTTATCCTCACAAATGACGTATGTCACCTTGTTTAAAGCTGCTTGTCAGATGACCATGTCTTATCCAGGGAGGAGAGTGGCTGAATGCTTAGATCTTTCTCTAGAGCTGTGCTGTGCTACCAAATATTTACATGAAAAGGCTAGCGGTACCACTATGGGCCTAGCAGGGAAGGACATCAGGAGCCAGAAAAGGCAGTAACTTCAACTTTAAATTTCATTTCCCCCGTTCAAATTAGATTTTTTTTACGTTATTTAAATGTAATTTTATTACATTTACTATATTCTAGTGACACTTGAAGTAGGGCTATTGTATGAGTCTTGCCTGCGCCTCAGGTACAATATAAACTAAAGCTTATTACTCAGCTTTGAAAATTAGCTCATGAATCAAAAGAGATATAAAATCTAAGCTTCAAAACCCATCTTTATTTACCAGATTTGTAAGAAATCCATTTGGCTTTTATTAATATCGGCGGATTTTTTAAAAAATCAGATTTTGATTTTCTTTACACTCTTAACCATTCCATTTGCCAGAGACTGCTTTTCTCAGCTACTTATACCCCACCACAACATATACAACTAAAATACAAATCATAACATTACCAATAATGGGTTCTGAAGGCATTTTCCTCCTCCCAGTTCACAATGTACATATAGGAACATTGCAATGAGCTTGGCTATTTAAAATTGATTTAATACTCAATCTATAAGTTAACAGTGAACAGATTAAATAAATTCTTAGGGAACACTTCACGGAGATTAATCTACTTAAATTTTTTTTTCATCTGCTGGAAATCATTCTGAAAAGTTTCATTCTAGCTCTCAGACACATTCATTCATTTGCATTCAACAAAATTTATGGTGCGTCTACCATTTGCAAAACCCTGTAATAGGATTCAGAGAAATGGTCCTTACTGAAGTAAATGAATGTGATACAAATAATCACATGTCCTGAATGTTATAAAGGGGGGACTCTGCTCAAGATGGGTATGTATGTTGTTGGGGGGACAGGCGGGTAACCTTCTTGAAATGACCTTAAATATCAGATCTGAAAGATAAGTAGGATTCCACTTGTTAAAAATAAAGGTTTAGGGGGATGGGAAATAGGAGGGAAATTTTGGTGTGGTATACACGTGATCCAGGGAGAGAACAGCCTGTTACACAACATGAAGGAGACAAGAAAATACTCAAGTTAGCTGGTGTTGCAGAAAGAGGTTCCGTGTGGCTGGAGCAGTGAAAGCATAAGGCAAGATACATGATAAATGAGGCTGGAGAGAGGTAGGTCAGGAGGGGCTTGGTCATGGGGACTTTATTCAGAGATTTAAAGGGAAGCACCCAGATTCAAATGGAAAAGACACCGCTGAATTTGGATTTCAAAAACATCATCTGGCCCTACAGGGAAAGCCAGATAATAAAGGCTGCTGATATCATGAGGTAAGAGAAGGTGGCAGATAAGGGGATGGCAACTGAGGCTATTGGGAAGCAGAGAAAATCAAAAGATATTTTGGAAGTTGAAAATGATTGGCAATAGCCTGCATTTGGAGAATGAGGGAGAGTGAGAGACAAGACTCATAGATTTCCTTCTTCATTAGTCGGGTGGACTAAAGTGCTATTTTCAAAGACAGGGAGCAGTGGAAGAGAAGTCATTTGAGAGAAAGGATGATATTTCCATATGGGATGTGTCTAGTTTAACAAGGCTGGAAGATATCTAAAGAGAGAGGAATCAAAAATATTGCAGGGAGTACAATATGATTAGGTCAGAATGCTGTTGTTAACTTTTATTTTACCTTGGATTTATTTACTTGCTTATCTGAATTGGCAGTAGATTGTACAGAGAACTATCTTAATCTTGGTTTATTTAAAGAGGATATGAAGAATGGCTATATAGAACTTAACTGTTTTTTTTTCCACTTATAGTCCAACAGTTTTATTATTTACCTGTCTCATTTTATTTTAACAAAAGACATGCTTTCATATGTTTAATATTAATAGACTATAAGCTCCAAGAATGGAAATACTTTTGCTGTTTTATTTGCCATCTATACATAAGCACCTTAACAGTGTCGTAAACTTACTAGATAATAAATGTTGAATGAACAAGTGATATAAAGATATAAAGCATATTTAGTTATGTAGTATAATTATAAAAAGTAACTCACAGGCAAATGTGAATTTTACTAAAGAACCTGAAGATATAACAACATTTCTAATCCTGTTTTGCAGGGACTTTAAGAAGTGTAATTGAATTATCAATGTCTATAAAACTCTTTGACATCATCCGAAGAAACTTGGGAATAAAAGTGTTTATGATTCAAATCCACACATTTTAAAATGGAGCTGAAAGTGCTCTGAGAAAGATTAAACTTATGGTTTAATTATTCTTAACTTAGAAAAGACAAAAGTCTAGTTCAATTCATTGTATTATATATCAACACTTAATTCAGAATACATTATGGGTCAGTATGAAATATAAATTTCTAATTACAATACCAAATTGACTCTTGTATTTTCATACATTCTCTACAACTGAGTAGGACTAGGAGTTAGAAGAGTGGAATGAGAAACTTCTTAATATCCTTATGAAGCATTATTCACCTAAATAGGGTGTGTTTTCTGAAGGTAATTTCTTCAACTTTTAGAAAATTTCTAATGCATAGATACAACACACATGTAAACATTAAGACACTAGGTAATATAAACTCTTATAAATTTTTATAATCTTATATAATAATGTAAAGCTTAAATTGGAAATTGAATATTTTTTTTAACAAAATTTACATGATTGAACAGGGCTTAGGGTTTTGATACTTTATCTCAATTACATAATCTGCAACTTCTCTTGTCATTCTAGGAGATCATTTACATAGTTGAAAATTAGTTGATAACCCACAAAGTAAGACATAAAGCATGGTTTGGCTTTGGAAAAGCTTAGCTTTTTGGTCTACATTCTTTGATTTTAAGTAAAATCAAAATCTGGACTCTCAATTAGAAACACAACACACTAAAAACAGACATAAAAGGAAATGAATTGTGAGGTTGGAATTGATCCTAAGTTACATACTGTTGAAGGCCAATTTATGTCTTGTTTAGAAAAGGGTCACAATAACACTTTTAAGGCTTGACGCCTACAGCAAATCTCTTGTTATTTACAGAGAATAAAAAAGCACAAACTCATTTTCTTAATAAGCTTCTTCAGTTCTTCAAATAGTTCTAAGAAATGCCAAAGGCTTGCCTTAGTTAACAAGTACACAGATAATCCAAAGTACAGCAGTGTCAGCTAAATAATATTTGATCCCCAAAGATGCCGTTGGTGGGATTTTCATTGCTATAGAAATGTATGAGGTATAAATTTTAGCAATTCTCACAGTTTTGAGAGTGCTAAAAGAGCTTTTATATTAATTGAAATAGCTGAATAGAAAAAAAAAAAAAAGCCACTGGCTCCAAAAAATGGAAATTTGTTTTCTATGTGCTAATTGAGCTTCCAGAGGAATACACTATTTTCTTCTTTTAAATTATGTGAAATTTTCTCTAAAATAAAGAATACATGGTAATTGTAGAAATTCAAAAATGGAGAAGTAAAAAAATCACCCCTCGCTTGGTTACCCAGAGAAAACCATTACTAACATAGTTTTCCCACTTTCTGTTCTGTAAATTTTTTAAACATTAACTGTAATCATGAAGTATGTTAACCAGATAGACTACATTGATTATTTTAAGTGTTTATTTTCCTGATTATCAAAGTAATAGTTGTAGAAAATTTGAAATTCACAAATTAAGTCATCAGTCTTAAATATTATGTATTTACTAGTCATAAATACATTTTGACTATTTGTTCTCAATCTAGAAATTGGACATGCAGTTTAACTTAAGCATAATTCGGTGTATCCAAGAGAAGTCAGAACCTATAATATTGCATTAAAACACTAATTCTTCTAGAAAATAATTCATACACCAATGAACAAAGCTATACTGGTGAGGGAAAAAAAAAAGGCAGGGTCAATCTTAAGGAGGAGAAATTATTAACATGACTAAGAAGAGTTTAGCAGAATACTAAGTGTGAGCCTTTATAACCAAGTACTAAAAGGTGTGGTGATTTCAAGAACTGAGAAGCTCAACTTCATACAGTAATATCAGATATCAGTCCATATTTTGCCTGCTCCTAATCCATGAACAAATTAAATGCTCAGCCTTTACCTGTCTCTTGGTTAGATTTCAAAGACGGGTGTTGAACACAGAGAGAGAGTCAGGCATATGACAGCTTCTCACATTTACTCAACAACCATCATTCAGCACGTACTCTAATAGGGTGACCACTGACCACCTGCATTTATAGTGACACTATATTTTATATATTTTAAGGACATAAAGGTAAATGATAATATGCTTGAGTGCTTGCCTCAAATATGTTACATTTTAGCTGGAGATATAAAACGAGCAAAAAATGTGTATTATAAGACATTAAACATTAATTTTATTCTTTACTATTATTATAGATCTGTAAGAATTATTTCAAATGTTGTTGAGACCTTGACTATTTTGTCTACTGAGTGTTTACACATAAAATATATGTGAAATCATTTTTGAAAAGTTTCAGGACATTGGACAGCATGTGTACTTTACTGGTCACATGACACACCTGTCAGTGTCTAACCTATAGTAGGAATTTTTGTATGAACCACACGATGAACCCAAAGGATGAGCATCAAGGCAAAGCCTTTACACTTGGAACTGGAGTTTCCCAAGTATCATTCTGCTTTGATGTACTCATGAAATTGAAATGTTATTAGCTGTGTGCACTGGAAATGCCAAGTCTATCTTCAGTCCCAATGACATTAAAAAAAAAATGTACCATGGAATGTTTTTACCATTTTTTTGTCCTCTTAAAAAAAAAAGCTATATTCAGGTATAATTTACATACAATAAGATGCACCCATGTTGAATATACAATTCAGTGTTTTTAGTATATTTAGAGTTGTGTAACCACTACCATAATCCAATTTTAGAACACTTCCATCACTCTAAAAGATTACTTTTGCCCATTCATAGTTACAGCTCTTTTCTACCTCTTTGCCCCAAATAAGCACTAATCTATTTTCTGTTTACCTCAACTTTCTTTTCAAGGTATTTCATATATATGGAATCTTAACATATCTTGCTTCTTTCATTTTCACTTCATTTCACAAGCAAAATATTTTTGAGGTCCATCTATATTACAAAATGTATCAGTATTTCTTTCCTTTTTAATGCTGAATAGTATTCCAGTTATGTAGTAGTTATCCATTTGCCAGTTGATACATACTTCAGTTGATTCTACTTTTTGGCTATTATAGATAATGCTGCTATAGACAGCTACATGAACGTTTTGTGTGTACATCTATTTTCATTCCCCTTGAGGATTCCACCTAAGAGTGGAATTTCTGGGTCGTGCAGTCAACATTTTGTCTATCCTTTCAAGAAACTGCCAAACTGAGGGCGTCAGGGTGGCTCAGTCAGCTAAGTGTCCAACTCTCGGTTTCAGTTCAGGTCATGATCTCATGATCTCATGGGTTGTGGAATCAAGCCCCGATTCAGTCTCCCTGCTCAGTGGGGCATCTGCTTGAGATTCTCTTCCTCTACCCCTTGCCCTGCTTGCTTACTCTCCCTCTCTCAAATAAATACATAAATTAAAAAAAAAAAACCTGTCAAACTGTTTTCCAAAGTGATTGCATTATTTTACATTCCCCACCAGAAAAGTATGAGAGTTCTTGTTTCTCCTCATTCTTGCCAATTCTTATTATCTTTTTTATTATAGCTATTCTAGTGAGTATGTAGTGAAGATAAAGTAGTATCTGATACAACTATAATATACATTTCCTAATGACAAATGATGTTGAGCATCTTTTCATGTGCTTATTGCCCACTCATATATTTTCTCTGGTAAGATGTTTTTACAGTATTTTACTCATTTTTAAGTTGGGTTATCCATCTTATCAGTGAGCTGTAATTTTTATTTATATATTGTTATCACAAATTTTAAACCACCTTATTTATTTGTATAGAATATATTTAAAGAAGAGGTATGTCTGATCATAAAGATTCAACTCATGACAGACATTTCTTTTAGAACTGTGATTATTTATTTAAAATTGTTGGTGATTCTTGAGCTAAGATGCAAGGAGTGTGTATCTCGGTTCTTTCTTTATTATTGTAACTATCACAATGACTAGCTTTACAGCTTATATACATGTAGATAAAACCCAAGATATTGGTTGGAGCTGGGGTTACTAAAAGTATGTGTTTTATTTTTGAGCAGTAATCTACCCAAGTTCCTGTATCTTGCCTTGACATATTTCAGTGTCAAAGGTCCAATTTTCTAAGAATTGTTGAGACTCTTATAGATCACAAGAAAAATTTCTTCATCTCTTCCATCTTTCTTTTTTCCTCCTTCCATTGTTTCCTGGTTCTCATTTGAATTCTCTTTTACAAAGAGCTGCTATTTAAAATTTCTACTACTACTTTATTTCTGCTGCTTCTAAAACATTTCTTAGGGTTGTTTGACACATATTAGATACATATCATGATCACGTTCTTTAGTTTTCTTCCATACCAGACTGTGTCTTGAAATAATAAGTTTGTAATGGGAATATCATTTAATAAGCTTGATAAATTTTAATGTTTCTACACTTCATTTCGGGGAATTTCAGTGGATAAACTACTTCTTAACCACTTCTATTAATGAAAAATTTTGATAAATTAGGATTGGATTTATTACTGTTATTTGTTAGCATAGGTAGTATTGGTGGATAGAAGGCAATCAAACTTAGTCTCTATAAAATAGCCATGAATGATGTATGGAAACCTCACTAAATAAATATTGTGAGTAATGATTTCTATATTAAATGTTTCCAAATCTCACTAGTGGATCACTTATTTCAAACCATATAAAATAAAACCAGATTAGCATCAATATGATAATTTAGATAGTTCTATACTTTTAAAATAGATTCATTGAAAAGGGCCATTTTCTGATTTCTGAATCCTCCATCATATGAAATATCAAACGCTATGCCAATAACTTTAAAACCCTGAAATCACTTCATAATAATATAATAAGGACTTCAGGGCACCTGGGTGGTTCAGTAGGTTAAGCCTATGCCTTCAGCTCAGGTCATGGTCTCAGGGTCCTGAGATCGAGGTCCGTGTCAGGCTCTCTGCTCAGCAGGGAGCCTGCTTCCTCCTCTCTCTCTGCCTGCCTCTCTGCCTACTTATGATCTCTCTCTGTCAAATAAATAAATGAAATCTTTAAAAGTAATAATAATAAGGACTTCAGAACAAGTAATTTCCATAATATGAGGTAAATAATACAAAGAGGTGAAATGGCCGACTACAGGGAAGTGAAACCTAAAGCCTTTCCTCACGTACTACAGTGTTCCCCAAAAGAGGGTGTATCTCAATCAAAGGGACAGAATTCATTATAAATAAGTGTTTTATTTATTTAAGTAAGTAGGAATATTATCTATGTACTCATAATGATGGGAATGTACTGTCTTGGAAAGGATACAGAATTTAGGGTTGGAAAGACTGAGTTTGAATCTTACTAGCTGTGGGGTTTTGGATAGGTGACTTTTATCTCTGGGTCTTAATACCGTCATCTATAAAATGGGAATCATTATAATAGCTACCTTCCTCACAGAACTGCCCATAATACTACATTAATGTATTAAATTATAAACCTTTAGAAGACAGGAATATGAGTTTCCCTTATAAATACTTGAAGACAGGTTTCCAAGTATGCTGGTAATTTTGGATATGAGAAGATCTATTTATTATGAAAACAATCTTTACTAGACATTTCTAACCAAAGATAAACTATAAAGCTAGTATCAGAAAATAATATATTTGAGATAATCTAGATAAAATGATGCATACAGTTGCCATATCGCAATCTAAATTTGAATACCATGATCATGTCATTAGAAACAATTAATAACTATTAAATAAGTGGAATTAATTTTAAATCACCTAGACACCTCTGAATTTGAAGATCATTCATATTCAGTTCTAATTCCAAAATATATAAAGCCTTAGCTGCTTTACAGATAAGACAACTGAGGCTCAGAAAGTTATATAATAGTTCACACAATAAGTCTAAAATACTTTTACAACAGCATATCCAACATAGTAAAATCATGAGATTTTAGAATTTCATAGGTAGGGTGGATTTTCCAATCTAATCTATTGCAGGTAAGAAAACTGAGGTTCAGAGAAATAAATACTTTCCCAAGGTCATACTGGAAAAAATAAACACCAGAAAAATTTATTACTAGAGAAGACACCCCCAATTTATATGACCACACACACAAATATGAGACTAAATTAATTTATAAAATGGCATTTTGATTTTTTAAAGTATTAATTTTACTGAGAAAATTAGGTATCTACATCTTACATATCTTCATCTATTTTCACCTTAACAAGAAAAATCAAACAATATCTCATGTCTAAGTCACTTGACCATCCGCTTCTGTGTTTTGAAGTCGAGCTGCACTTGCTACTCTGATACTCTGGTAGTAAATGGGAAGCAACTAATTAGACTGCAAAGGATGTTGGTTTGTTGGTTAAGTATTATATTTTATATAGGCCATCTGAGACCAGAATTATGGAGAGCAATATCTAAATTCATTTTTTATTAAAGATGTGTCCTTAAGACTGTGTTTTGTGTGTTCAGTGTTTAAATTCCAATTACTCTTTAGTAGCAACTTTCTCTTTGAAAATTATTTAAATGATATGAGTGGGAAGCATATAGGTTTTCCTCCTCTCTTGGAATTAAGCAATGCATGGACAGCACAGTTTAAAAACTCATGACACCTCCTAACATAGTAGGCCCTATTACTAAGATAGCGCTAGTACCCGATGGCTGGTGTGTGTGTGTGTGGGTACTTTTCAAGAGGCCCTCCTTTTGCTTGATAGGAGACACACAGAACAGAAGAATCAACAAAACACCCTCTGTTTTGGGTCATTTCAGCGCCCTGGTTGGGGCTGTTCATAAGATTTCTAGTAGAGCCAAAAGTAACTAGATTAAGGTAATTAATTCTAGGCCAAATGAAGCTACAGTGCCTCAAACTTCATTCTGGGGCTGGTAGACTAGTGAGGACAGACAATAGAGATACAATCCAAGCCACTTGTGTAATGCTAAATGCTGTAATCGCCACAATTAGGAAGGTAAAAATAAACACGTGAAATAGATTTTAAAATATATTTTTATATTTTATATTTATATTTATATATTTATATTTTATATTCCAATATATTCCAAATTATTATCCCTGAGCATGGGATCAGTATACAAATGATTAATGGGCTATTTTATATTCACTCTTTCGTCACTAGGTCTTCTTAATCCTTTGTGGATTTTACCCTCACAGCACATCTGCATTGAGAACAACCACTGAGCTGCTCAATAACTACGCATGGCTGGATAGTGGCTCCTGAATTGGACTGAGCAGATCCAGAGGACCTACACAATAGCAAACCAGAACAGACCCTGGCATTTGGTCTATAGGTCTACAGGGCCATGGGAGTGAGACATGAAGGGTCTTCTTTCTCTCCCTTCAGGCAGTTTGATTAGGGTACTTGCACATTTGACTCTCTATGGACTGTATGAGAAAGAGCCCTTTTATCATCTAGTAATAATTCCTACAGCTAATTTTTATTGAGCACTTACCATGTATGTGATGTTCTTCTAACCTATTAAAATTCCCTTAATCCTTTCAATAGTCCTGTGAAATAGGGTCTGTTCTTATCCCTGTATTAGACAAGCTGCTCCTTTGGAAGGCCTTGTGGAAGAACTGCAATTAGTTCTTGCAGATGTGATTTCCTAACAAAGGAGAAGTAATGATCCCACAATAATAATAAGCTATGTTTTTAAATGTGAAGATTAACTGAGTCACCTCCTCCACAGTTGGTAGATATCGGGGAACACTTACTGTCCAAATAATACAAATATTCTTAAAAGCCACAAAGACACATTTTAGTGTCCTATTCTGTATCTCATAATAATGAAAGATTTAAGAAACTTGGATGAAAATGAAGAGACACTCAAATCATACATAAGCCACTTCTAATAACAATGTAGCATATGTCGGCAAATACTGAAAAGCAACCATAATAAGATACCCTCAGTCCATGAATAGTGAATATTACATAGGGGATAAACGTTGAATCAAAAAGGTCAATAAATTGAAGACTGACTGCACAGGATTGTAATGTAAGTTAAAAATGAGCATGTTTTCATAAAACCAGTGTCCTTCTAAATTAATCAGCCTCAATGTAGGGACCAATTGTAGAAGCTACCCTAGTAACAAATCAATTCTGGCTACAAAAGTATAGGAAATAAAAGGAAAGCTAAAGGTAATCAAAATAATGAATCTGTATTTTCAAATTACTGGCTACTCTTTAGGTATGTTTATTATTTGGCAAAGTACAGAAATGCCTTCTCCACTCTTATTTTTATCTGACTACTCAAATCCTAAAGTCTCCCTTGAGTACCTTACCACCACCATCTCTGTTATATGCTCTCAAAAGAACATTCACATCTCCTTTGAAGTGCCTGTCAACACTCCCAATTTCACATGTATGTATTTATTTAATCTGTGGGTGTCTATATCCCCTACCAGGTAGTAAGCTGTATGAAGGCAAGATCCATATCAGTTTTTGCTCAATATTTTATCTGCTAGTAAAGTGCCTAATCCAGAGTAGGTACTCAGTAAATATTTGTTGAATAAATTAATAAATACACTAAACATATTATAAGCATAATTTTCTTAACTTCTGAAATAATTCCAATAGTTATTTTTACTTCTGACTCATAAAGAAAATGAACCTTGGGTTAAGTGATTAGCCTAAGACTACATAGCTATTAACCAGCATTGAACTCAAGTAGTTTGATTCTTTAAATCACTTTTCAAAACCCCACCTTGCTTTTTTAATTCTTCTCAATGCTTTATAGTCCAAACCCAATCCAAGTATTATTGACACTATGTCTTATACCTGATTCCTATTTTTTTTTTTTTTTTTTTTTGCCCTGCCTCTGCTTAGGCTACGCAGTGATGAAGTTGTCTTTCTAAGATCTAAATCTGCCATGATGTTTCATGTTTTCCACTGGGGGAGGGGAGGAGGAGTCTTCAATGGCTGTCCAGCATCCAAGAATAAAAGCCTAAATTCTCGGCATAACAAACGAGACCTTCGAATCTAGATCTTGCCTTTCCTCCACTCCAATCTCAACTCCAGTTAACCTTCCAAGTGGTCTTTGCATGCAGTGCATCAAAGTACTGAGTGGTCCCCAATATTCCGTGCCTCATTTACACCTTCCTGTCTTTGTGTACCGTTTTCCTTCTACCTAGAATTCCTTCTCCCCTCTCTCTGCTCATTGATCTCTGCCCTTTTATCTCTGTGACCCAATTAAAACTTCCTTCCTGAAATCTTCCGGGACCAGCGAGGCTGGCTGATTCACTTCCTCTTCTCCAAGCCCTCACAGCACATCTCCCTCTGTCACAGCATGAATATCTTCTACACTGAAAGCTGGGGAAATATTTTCAACTTTTCCTTTTCAACCATTAGTGAAAAGCGACTAGCTCATAGTTGTCTAACCTGGTGAATGAATAGATACAGATTTCCAAATTCTGTATTCACAGTTCAAGTTAAGGCAACTTCCGTTGCAAGGACATTAGGAGAGTAGTTATTCAGTTCTAGAGCAGTTCTGCACATGAGGCGGGATGTTTTTGGATGCTGTAGTGAGAATAAGGAGGAAACGGTCTATGGGCCTTGTGAAATTTCAAAAGGCAGGAAGCTTTTCCTTCAAAATGCTTATATTCATTGAAACGAATGAATCTGTATGTTATTATTAATAATATGACAATTAATTTCTAAGGATTGAGCACATACATCAGGGAAAAAAAAAAACATTCCAAGAGATTTTTACAAAATCCGTGCAACAAAATATGTATTTGTAGATGGCAATAACATTTGGCAATACCAGTTATAAATGGCTTTTTACCCAGAAGCTGTTTTCTTCACCCTAATTCCTAATTCTTTCTTTCCTTAACAAAACAGACTCCTCAACTATAGGAAAAAGAAAATGACATAATAAAACTATGCCTGGTCAGATTTTTACCATAACTGCCTTTACTACCCTCATTTCTATATATCTTTTTTTTTTTAAATATTTTATTTATTTATTTGACAGAGAGAGAGATCACAAGTAGGCAGAGAGGCAGGCAGAGAGAGAGAGAGAGGAGGGGAAGCAGGCTTCCCGCTGAGCAGAGAGCCCGATGCGATGCGGGGCTCGATCCCAGGACCCTGGGATCATGACCTGAGCCGAAGGCAGAGGCTTAACCCACTGAGCCACCCAGGCGCCCCTCATTTCTATATATCTTGACACAAACAATGCAAGTTAGGAAAAAATTTATCTAGTGGTAGAACCACAAAGAATGATTTGGAAGTACTAACTTCATGCAGGTGCAACGTGCAGGTAAATTTTTATGTAGAATTAATTTTTTCTATTATTATCTGTATTAGCACATATTTTAATAAATGGGAAACATTTTTGAAAAAGTAGAAAACCACATTATAACCTTTTTTTTTTCTAATGGTAATCATCATCTAAATTCATCATGAATCTTTTCACATGGTATCTTGCAACTAACTACATTGTTCATTTTTCTAATATAGTACACAAAAGCAATTACCTCACATTACTTATGTTTTTGTGTGAGTTGAAAAAATACTAAAAAAATACCACTTCAATTATTATATTCAAAGACATGTATAATGATTTTGAACAATAATTTACCTTTCCTATTGCTTATCATCAACCACATAAATGTGTAAAGGAGAATGTACGCATTTACAAAATTTACAGTAAAGATGTTTTCATGACAGGGCATCCACATACGAAGAAAAAAGCCAGTAATAGGCATTTTCCATTGAAATTAATGGGAAACTTGATACAGCCCACAGGAC
>NW_022630996.1:27922963-27932963 GCF_010015895.1 Lontra canadensis
AATATCATTTTGATGGATTCTAGCATTTAAATGGTTACTCATAGACTCTTTTTTGAATGACTAGGGATAAAGGAACTGACAGTAAGAAACTACTGACCAGATGTTTTCAAACACCATCACCTGAAACACTTCAAAGCAGTACAATCTCATAAAACATTCAGAAAGATTATCTGACTTAATGAATGCTCAAAATGCAAGCTCAAATCTACCCTGTAAAGCAATCAAGTTTTTAGCAACTATTTTGACCTTAGTGACACAAACAATTAATTCTGCAAACCTAATATCAAAATAAAATTCTACATCTAATGCAGAATAATTTCGCAATGTAGTTAATCTAAAACAACATTTAAAATATGCTACCTCCATATATTATACGTTCTAGTATTTAGTACTAATTTTAGAAGATTAGGAAAGAATAAAAGAGGGAGTAATTCATCAGAAGGCTTTTTTATTACTAATTTTTCAGTGAATATAAAATAGCAAAGCATACTAACAAAGATGTAGCTCCTATGAATATATCCATTATATTATAAATATTAAAACTTAAAGACATTCCAGCTTTCAGAAATATTTAATATTAATAAATTAAATGCTAGGGAAAAGTATTAGCTGTAATTTATCAATCCCCTTTTCTCCGCCAATCCATTTATCATTAAGTATTTGTTACAGTGTGTTCCAAACACTAGCCCTTCCTCCTAAATACATGGTTAATTTAAGTTAAACTGCTCACCTCTATAAAAATTAAAAACCCATAAAAATCAAAGGTAAACATTCTGTTCTCAAAACAGACCACACTCTGCCAGAAGTTCATCACAAACAAAATTTTATTTTGCTTACATCACTCACTGCCTCATAAATTATATTTCCAAACAAGAGACCTCAGATGACAATCATTAGTCCATTTGACTACCAAGGAAAAATTTCTTTGTTCAAAACTTTACATTTAAATAACACCAAGGAAAGACAAATTTGTAAAATTATGTCACCTATGAATTTGTTTTAATATTTTCTCCACAGTTTTTATTTTTTTCTAAAACACACTGAATATGTTTGAATTAAAAGCAGTAACTGCAATAATTTTATAGAAAAGACATTCCAGTCTCTAATGAACTTAAAGGCCTATTCTAAAACACATTCACGGAAAGACAAAAATTCAATAACCTTAAGTTTTCTACCTATATCAATACAGTAAAAACATAACCAAGGGAAGATACATTTACAAAGGTTTCTGAATGTTTATTTATCAAATTATTACATATCTTCCTGTAGACACTTCCTGAAGTGTCTTTTGTAGACACCTACTATACCCATTGTGTTAAATCACTTCTGGAAGGCACTCCACAAACATGCAATACCTGAGCAGAGTTTCTAGGTTATCAGAAGGACACAACTTTTTGTATTTAGTCTTGTTGATAGTTTATATCAACAAACTGTGTAGGACAAAGTAAACTTCAGACTCAAGTTATAAACATACCTTACAGATTTATCATAAAATGCCTCCATGATTTGACTCTGTTTTCTTTTTAAGATCGAATCAGAGCTTTGAAGAAAAAGGTACTTCTTTACATTTCCCTTAAGAACATATTGTCCTTTAGTACTAAACTGCAATGTCTACTTTCAGTTGTTAATTTCACTTGCTTTTATAAATGCCATCTACTCTCTTCTTACACAAAATACAATTTGGCTATTAATTCTTAGGACTCCTACGGAGGGGAGTCAATAGGAATATGATAGCACCCCAGTGGTATGTTGTTTCTTGTAAATAGATTAAAGGCAGAGCAAGGTTGTTCTGAAAACTGCATTAATTTAAGGTAACTTGTAAAATAGGCTAATCCTGGGACTTTGGTAGACATTTAATTCTTATGATGGTTAAAAATATTGTAAAACAAGATAAAAATTATCTTCCTAATGATGACTGTCTGTGAAAAGAGACACAACTCCAACAAAATACAGAACCTATTCAAAGTGTTATGTCTAGCTCTTTTAAAAGATTGTTCTTGAAAACAATGCCTAAAGGTTAAAACATTATTCAGTTCATATACTCTAAGATAACTTTCTAAATGCTGTTATTTAAAATAACAATTCTATTAAATTTGACTGCCATGTGGGCATTTGCTTTAACTTTCGAGATGCATTCTATCTCACACATTAACTTAAAACTGTGAACAATGTATCACTTAATTTGAAACATTTTTCAATAATAATCATTATATTTTCATTTTAATGATTTTTTAAGCATTTGGTCTGAATGGAATCCAGAATTTTCAAGAAATAACTTTTATTTTAAGGCAAATCACACATAATCTTGTTGTCAAAACAGGTATATTCATTCTGACTTAACGTAAGTATATGCTTTGATAGCTTTCTCTCTTCTGTCCCTATTTCCACAGACCTGAATCAGTGAAGAAAGGAGTGGCTATTCTTTGGTTGAAAAGAATATGTCATTGACAAACAAAATTGGGAAAAATGAACCGATCACAGAAAAAGAATAATGGGCTACTTAAAAGTGTACCTTTACTGGGCAGTTGTTGACTTCTCTAGATTTAAATGAGAACGGCATTTTATGAGCCACTAGCAAAAACAAAACAAAAAACAAAAAACAAAAAACACAAAAAGTGCCCTTTAACATGATCAAAAGATTTATATTCAAACCATCATGGAATGAGTTTTCAAGAAAAGCAACATAAACGATCACAGTGTTTAGACGGTTCACAATCTCTCAGCACATTTCAACTAATTAACAGCTAATATTTGCAGCTATCACAGGCAAGCATCTGTGTTATGAAAAGTCCTTGTGGTCCTTTTCACCTTAGCTTAGACTTGGAAGAAATTCATTGTATAAGCAAGTATCAAGTAATGTGGCCCTCTGGTGGAAAACGAAGTATCACGTTCTGCAGCACAATGTTCGACAGTAAACTAGAAGCTATCCAGTATTTGTTACAAAGCTTTACAGATCCTCCCGAAAATCACCCTGTGAACTTAATTAATAGCTTGACACCTGAAGGGCAATCTGGTGCCGGCATGACGTAACGAAGATGAAAAATCCCATCTTTCCTGAGACTTCGCTCAGGTTCCAAATAACAACAAATTCTCAGCGTCCCTCCGCTGCACACAACATGCTCAATTTGCTACGAATACATCTCTCACCCTGAAGCAAACAGGCTGATGGGGCTTAAGGAATCACCGAAGAAAACAAAACTTACCTGCTGTTGTTGCAGGTGCAGCAGTTCTACGGGGCTAACATCTGAGCTGGTGTCACCACTTGATCTTCCATCTCTGCTGCCAGCATCTAATTGGCTGCTTAGAGCGCTCATTCCATTTTGATTCATTGAACTGTTGCTTATTGTCTCTGTCGCAGATTCCTGCATCATGACTTAATACCTAAAAGTGATTAAGAAGTATCAATTAACACACGTTACACCTTCACACTTCCATTATCAAGATGTCCCTCTCTGCCAATTACAGAGACAGCATCTTTAGAATGGGGGAAAAAAACCCGCCTTGAACAGTCATTTACCAAGAAAAGCAATACAAATTCAGCTTTCGTCCAGATACTAATCACTGAAATTATGGTTTCTATAAGCAATTTTTGTGTGGTTACATTTAACAGCCAAAGTAACATACCATGCATAGAGCATGGTCAATAGCATTTATGAACGACCACATTTTAAAGTCTACCTATAAAACCAGTTTAAATGAAGGCACGATTGCACACTCTGTTCTATGTTTCCTATTATCTACCTTTGACAACCATGGATGACTATACAGCCTTATTTTAAATATTCACTATCTTGATTCTGTCAGAATTTTACAGCACATCTTATGCAAGGCTGTTGTTTAATGATGCACAGCTAATCATACAAAATTAAAATTTTGTAAGGGTGTTACAAATCATATGGTATCAACCAATGATAAATAGTATAATGGGTTTCTTTTTTTTGTGACTAAATAAAATTTTGCCTTGGAGGCATTTTAAGAAAAAGCTCCTGCTGCAAACACGTCAGATATTGCCTATTTTTTTAATCAAACAGCTCATATTCATTTATTTTTCTGACATTTAAAACATTTAATACTGTCCTTCCTGGGAAGTAATTAAGCTTATGCATGAGCAGCAATCAAACTGTTCACTTGAAGATGACTTAAAACTCAATTTTAACATAGGCAAATAAATGAAAGTATATATAAAATTAATTTTCCAGGCATGTATTAGATATGAAAGCTGGAAATAAAATCTATCAAGAATATCACTAATGATTGTGCTAAAAACAGCATAAATTATGCATATTACCTTCTCTACAGTAATAAATGTTTTATCATTTTCACTGCATAAATATACTGTACTTTCAGGATAGCAATGAGATGCCCTGCCAAGATCAGTGGAAATCCTTGCAGTAAATAAAGAACCAATGTGCTCTTACAAACCAGAATTTCACAGTACATCTTGAATCTGTGGTTTAGAAAGATCAGTTTTGGCTCTCAGAGATATCTGAATCCTATCCTATAACCTAACAGCTGCACTTCTCTGTTTTACTTCCACGGACAGATTTCAGAAACAACCTGGCTGTGCTGTGACTTTAATAGTAATGCTAGACAGACAGGGGACTTAGCCTAAAGTAAAGAAGGACGTTAAACTTATCACTCAACCTAATTTTTTGTAACTAGGCGATTTCACTGTTTTAAGCTTGGTCACATTTTAAGACTTTTGTCCATTAAACAATTTTAATGCACTTATTACAGAGCAAATGTAAGCTTAATGTCTTTTCGTGGCATGGAGAAACCCTCCTCCCCAGATTCTTAAAAAATGTGATTATGGACACACACACACACACACAGACATACACATACACACACAGATACACACACACAAACACAGATACATTTCCAATAGAGTTTTTTTGCATACTAATATTATAGTTATTAAAAATTAATGGTTATAATTTAATCACTTTAACAGGTATTTTCATCAAAGCCTAAATTATTAGATTATTTCTAGGACTCTAAAAAGTCAATTAAAAAAAGAAAGACCTGCTGATTTCTAAAAGACCACCAGTAGCTGGGCTAGCAAAGCAAGATAGTATAACAAAAACTACATATACAACTTAAAGCTGTTCTGATAAAAAAAAGAAAAACAACAACAATAACAAATCTCTCATAATCACAAAGGAAACAACTGCTATAACTACAGTAAACAACTTTTGAACCAAATGTGCTAATGAATAAATAGGTTTTGTTAAATAACCTTATTGAACATTAACAAAGAAAAATCATACAAATGAAAACTGATACACAGTGATGGATTTTATAGGAAAAAAAAACAAAGCTAATACTCTTTTCTGAGATTAGGCAGCTAATAAGTATTCAAATTAGGCATAAATTTTACATGCACAATGTTTAAAATATTCAGAGAAAAGGTCTGATTGCCTTTACTACTTATATGAAAATTATAATTTGGGTCCTCTGCAACTGTAGAAACAGATAGATATAACTTCTTCTATATATTGCATTCAAATTTTACTTTTGACAATAGATCTTGAGTATATGTGTATGTATATGTTTTTACTTCATCATCCAAATTTATTTGAAAGACTTATCTCTGGGTGGAGTTTGCAACACAAAGAATACAAATTTTAAAAAACTGTATTTTAAGTATAGCAGACAAATGCAGTATTTAATATTAACCTTTGTGTAATGTCAGAACTAATTGGATGAATTAAAGAATTCTGCATATATTTTTGTATTGTAATCAAGGCCACCAAATAATTAAGAATTATCAACAAGCAGAGTCATGGGTCTAAATCTTTATTACAATTATAAAGAAAGACCCACATAACTTCCAATTCCTATTATCCAGAGGATTTTATTATACCTTGTGGAATTTTTGACTTTATAAAACCCTAGAGTATAAACTGTGATTCACATTTTTGGTTCAATCATCTAAGAGGTAGTAAAATCACGCTTAAGAAAAAACAGTAACAGTGACAGCACTTTTTTCTCTACAGAACAAAAGCATCTGACCCAACATTAATAGGCAAAAAGAAGGACAATTGTGTAATCAGAGGATTCTAATGTACATATCACCTAAAGAAGACAGCTGGGAGCATGTCCACTATAAAGGAGATCTGTCTTCAAGGATAATGAAGATGCTTTCCAGGATTCACTGAGTTTCTCCTAGTGATATCTCCACACCTATTTCCTACCAGAGAAATTATGTCAGGCACAATGTGAGGTGCTCTTTATCTTTTAAGGTATATTTTAAATAATTACAAATTCAGCATATTCTTTCAAAGTGGATGTACTTATGATCCCAAACACATCAAACTAAATTATTCATTCTTCTCAATCCTACCACAAACACTTTACAAAAATCAGTGAAAATAAATTCTGGATCATTAAAGGGAAAGGTGAAATTGGGAGTCACTGTCTTAATGTTTGTCTGAACTGTTAGTTAAACCTTTAAATCTTTCATCATACACAACTTTTCAGCCACATCAGAAAATAACTCTTCAGATCTTGTACTCCAATGATACAATTCTACTTTTCTCCCTTGCATTAAGTTTTCCTTTCTTTCCTTTTTCTTTATTTTTTTTTTTTTAAGCAAGTCACTGTACAGATACTTATTCTCTACACCACTTCCCTTTTGAAACATTAAACTGACACTGGAACTGACTGCACAAGATTGCATTTTCTCTTCCTAAACAACTTGAATTGAAAGGTTACTTAGTGTAACAATATTTACTTGCAGAATTGTGTTGTTACCAAGGGTATAATGGATGGTGGCTATGCAGGTTTACGCAAGAATGAGTGAAGCATGAGGCATTAGCCATGTGTTTGACATGTTTCAAATTGCTATAATCCAGCATTAAACACACCCAGCAATTCATGCCATTTCTTGCAGCCATAATCTTGAATAAAGCGTGCACAACCACTTATTATATAAATTAGTATATGACTCCCTGTTAAAGTCACAACAGTGCTTTTGTGTTTATTTTGCATCAAGATGTAGTCTTTTATTTGTACAAATAGCAGGATATAAAGACATAGCTCAATTAGACCTCCTTACTTTATGATAGGGTAGTACTGAATGCTAGACTTGTTGGTTTTATTTTTTCCTTTCAGAGTTATAGGTTCCATTGGTATAAAACTGTACCATGTGAGATAGACATTTGCCAGAGCGATAACAGAAACTTGCATATATCCTATTCCGTATTCACTATGATGTTCAAAAGTTTGATACTTGACCTGGGCCAGTACAGTTAACTGTGTTAACCACCACCAGGGACACTATTGGTCCTTGTTGCTTACTCAACTTCTTTTCTCTCAGGTTCTCTCTCTCTCTCTCTCACTGTATCTCTCTCATTCATCTTTCCTACCTCTTTCCTTTCCTCCTTCTCTTCCACCCCCTACCCCTTGTGTTTGTATGTATGTGTGTAAATAGATAGATGTGGATACAATGATCAATCAAACTAGGTATGCCGAGGATGGTAAGAAGGGAAAAACAACCTCTACCACCCCCACGATCCCCCATCCACATAAGTGGATGCTCCGTCTTACAATCTTGGTGCCTTAGTATTAAATATTTTTTTTTTGTCATCTTACCATTTAATTAAAGCAAATGGATGGAGAAAATGACTTCCTGAGAGACTGAGAATAAATAATAGTCTATATAAAAAGTTTTAACTGTTTTATGTGAACTTTTCTTAAAATTATTTATAGTGACATCAAAGAACATTTCATGTCCAGTATTTTCCAGTGTCTAATTTATCAACCAAATATGTACATTGAATCCAAAAGATTTTGAATATGACAAAGAAAAGAATGAAATCAAAAAGTTATGTATTCTTAAATAACTCAATCGCTTCTAAATTATCAATATTAAATATTCTTAAATATTCCTATGCAAATTCACACAAGAAAGTGTTCAATATGAGGAAAACCTACACAGGCAACAAGAAACCATATACATTTACCTCAAAATATCAGTCAAATTCTTATTCTGAAAACTTGACTGAATTACAAAACTTTTGAAGGAAACTAGCATTTAAATAATGATAACTTCTGTGCTCTAGTGGAATTAATTCATCATGGACACCATGCACCGTGCATTTGAAATCTAGTACTGCTTTGCTAAAAGTCTTTAATGCTAAGATTGCCTAATAAATCAAAATGCCAAATATGAAGGACATAGTTGAATGTGTAAGAACAAAAATTGAACAAGCACATGGATATTTTTAATTTTAAACAACTGAAACAGAATGTCTTTTAAAACATGATTTGGGAAAGGATATCTGCTGTTAAAGCAAGTGATATGATCTTTATTATAACAAGTGATATGGTCGTTAAGTAAATGAAAATTAAGTTGTTTACAAAGTACCCGCCACTGCTCTCCACTTGTTTAAACAAAATGCCTAAAACGCTATTCACAAATTAAGGTTACCTTCCTGGGAAAAAAACTCAACACTTTTAATTAGTAAAAATTCAAATTTTCATTCAAAAAGGTTAATATGTCAAACATACCAAGTTGTAGAGACATTTCAACATGGTGATTTTTTAAAATAATGGTCATGACTACCTTTAGCAAACAGAATACTGTTAGATCTCCAACAATGATAAACATCTGGGAAACACAGGAGTAGACCAAATGAAAATCTTATCTTTTACTTCAATCAGCTATTAATTTAACAACTCAGTATGCTATGTTTTACTCCAGGATTAAAATTAACCTAAGTTTTAAAACACAAGTAACAAAACATAAAAATTTCATTATGGATATAGTATAAAATACTAAAATTAAGTATTTAATCTCTATGCTATTTCACTTAAATATAGTACAACAGCAAATTTGAAAGAATGGTAGCTATACAGATGTATTTTACTGCAATATTAGGATTCTGCATCTTAGAGCTCAAAGATCCCCACTCACAAGCATGATTGGAAAGGAAATGATATTACTGATGATTCTAATGAACTAATTGTTCCCACGTATATTTCAAAATTATATTTGCACATTAATCTTTATATCCAAAGTCTTGTTTTAGCCTCATACATTTATATAATTTCCATACTGAGCATCTATTTCTCAAACAGGTGAAAATGTATACCAAGTTTTAGTTTTCAAGGTACATATAAATGGTCAGTCTTCCTTTTAAGTGCACAAATTTTAATGCTAGCTTAATTCATTAGATTTTTTAATGTTTTAATGTTTAGTCCTTTATAACATTAATGTTTATTTATTTTTAAAACCAGGGAAGAAGGAAGCTTAGGGAAAGTTTATTTCATTCTGTTACTCTATAACTTCTGACAAAGTGAGTTGGTGTTAATTTATAAGATTAAATGTAATATTTTTTTCATAGTGGATTGAACTAACTATTATACATCTTACAAATGCGAGAGGAGGGACTTAAAAACTATAGAATGTTACCTAGGTACTAATACAAAAATAAATACTGGTTACAGTTTATAAGAGACCTGCTAAGTAAGTATATTCTGTCACACTTTGCCTTGTCCTTGACTAAAGAAAAAAAAAAAATCTTCCAGTTCTTGAGACCGGGACTATCTTCGTATAGGATAGAGAGAATTTAAGAGTAAAAAGTGTTAAAGCAATAAGAAATAATTAGATCTCCAAGAACACAGAAAGACCTGCCTAGCAGGCAAAACCTCCCTCTTTTTTATTTAAAAAGCTTAGTGATTGAGTTGTGCAAGCTTGCAAGCTTCCAAGCAGTGGGTCCACTTACAGTCAAATTCCCAAAGGCTGGACTACTTGCCATAGCCTTCACTGATCCCCTGGCTAATGAGAGCTCTGAGTATGTACTTCTCTTGCGATGGCATTTTCACCTTTCCTGCCACATATCTTTCCTTAACCCTCAAGCTTACTTTACTTCAATCTTCAGTCTCCCGCCCACAGCAACTCCCGGGGATCCCTTGCTGTTTTTCCTGAGCATAATACCGCTCTCCCACGGATCCTCATTCTCTTGCCCTTTCAGCACTTTTTACTTCCAGGCTA